>NC_074684.1:44296704-44545309 GCF_029448725.1 Salvelinus fontinalis | reverse complement strand
AACTCTCTCAACTCTCTCAGCTCTCTCAGCTCTCTCAACTCTCTCAACTCTCTCAGCTCTCTCAGCTCTCTCAACTCTCTCAACTCTCTCAGCTCTCTCAGCTCTCTCAACTCTCTCAACTCTCTCAGCTCCTCTCATCTCCTCTCAGCTCCTCTCAGCTCCTCTCAGCTCATCTCATCTCCTCTCAGCTCTCTCAGCTCTGTGAACTCTCTCAACTCTCTCAGCTCTCTCAGCTCTCTCAGCTCTCTCAGCTCTCTCAGCTCTCTCAGCTCTCACAGCTCTCTCAACTCTCTCAGCTCTCTCAGCTCTCTCAACTCTCTCAGCTCTCTCAGCTCTCTCAACTCTCCCAGCTCTCTCAGCTCTCTCAGCTCTCTCAACTCTCTCAACTCTCTCAACTCTCTCAGCTCTCACAGCTCTCTCAGCTCTCTCAGCTCTCTCAGAGCTCTCTCAGCTGTCTCAACTCTCTCAGCTCTCACAGCTCACTCAACTCTCTCAGCTCTCTCAGCTCTCTCAGAGCTCTCTCAGCTCTCTCAGCTCTCTCAGCTCTTTCAGCTCTCTCAGAGCTCTCTCAGCTCTCTCAGCTCTCTCAACTCTCTCAGCTCTCAGCTCTCTCAGAGCTCTCTCAGCTCTCTCAGAGCTCTCTCAACTCCTCTCAGCTCTCTCAGCTCTCTCAGAGCTCTCTCAGCTCTCTCAACTCTCTCAGTTCTCTCAGCTCTCTCAGAGCTCTCTCAGCTCTCTCAGCTCTCTCAGAGCTCTCTCAGCTCTCTCAACTCTCTCAGCTCTCACAGCTCACTCAACTCTCTCAGAGCTCTCTCAACTCTCTCAGAGCTCTCTCATCTCTCTCAACTCTCTCAGCTCTCTCAGCTCTCTCAGAGCTCTCTCAGCTCTCTCAACTCTCTCAGCTCTCTCAACTCTCTCAGAGCTCTCTCAGCTCTCTCAACTCTCACAGCTCTCTCAACTCTCTCAGAGCTCTCTCAGCTCTCTCAGAGCTCTCTCAGCTCTCTCAACTCTCTCAGCTCTCTCAACTCTCTCAGAGCTCTCTCAGAGCTCTCTCAACTCTCTCAACTCTCTCAGCTCTCTCAGCTCTCTCAGCCCTCAGCTCTCTCAGCTCTCTCAACTCTCTCAGAGCTCTCTCAGAGCTCTCTCAACTCTCTCAGCTCTCTCAGCTCTCTCAACTCTCTCAGCTCTCTCAACACTCTCAGAGCTCTCTCAACTCTCTCAACTCTCTCAGCTCTCTCAGCTCTGTGAACTCTCTCAACTCTCTCAGCTCTCTCAGCTCTCTCAGCTCTCTCAGCTCTCTCAGCTCTCACAGCTCTCTCAACTCTCTCAGCTCTCTCAGCTCTCTCAACTCTCTCAGCTCTCTCAGCTCTCTCAACTCTCCCAGCTCTCTCAGCTCTCTCAGCTCTCTCAACTCTCTCAACTCTCTCAACTCTCTCAGCTCTCACAGCTCTCTCAGCTCTCTCAGCTCTCTCAGAGCTCTCTCAGCTGTCTCAACTCTCTCAGCTCTCACAGCTCACTCAACTCTCTCAGCTCTCTCAGCTCTCTCAGAGCTCTCTCAGCTCTCTCAGCTCTCTCAGCTCTTTCAGCTCTCTCAGAGCTCTCTCAGCTCTCTCAGCTCTCTCAACTCTCTCAGCTCTCAGCTCTCTCAGAGCTCTCTCAGCTCTCTCAGAGCTCTCTCAACTCTCTCAGCTCTCTCAGCTCTCTCAGAGCTCTCTCAGCTCTCTCAACTCTCTCAGTTCTCTCAGCTCTCTCAGAGCTCTCTCAGCTCTCTCAGCTCTCTCAGAGCTCTCTCAGCTCTCTCAACTCTCTCAGCTCTCACAGCTCACTCAACTCTCTCAGAGCTCTCTCAACTCTCTCAGAGCTCTCTCATCTCTCTCAACTCTCTCAGCTCTCTCAGCTCTCTCAGAGCTCTCTCAGCTCTCTCAACTCTCTCAGCTCTCTCAACTCTCTCAGAGCTCTCTCAGCTCTCTCAACTCTCTCAGCTCTCTCAACTCTCTCAGAGCTCTCTCAGCTCTCTCAGAGCTCTCTCAGCTCTCTCAACTCTCTCAGCTCTCTCAACTCTCTCAGAGCTCTCTCAGAGCTCTCTCAACTCTCTCAACTCTCTCAGCTCTCTCAGCTCTCTCAGCCCTCAGCTCTCTCAGCTCTCTCAACTCTCTCAGAGCTCTCTCAGAGCTCTCTCAACTCTCTCAGCTCTCTCAGCTCTCTCAACTCTCTCAGCTCTCTCAACACTCTCAGAGCTCTCTCAACTCTCTCAGCTCTCTCAGCTCTCTCAGAGCTCTCTCAGCTCTCTCAACTCTCTCAGCTCTCTCAACTCTCTCAACTCTCTCAGCTCTCTCAGCTCTCTCAGCTCTCTCAACTCCCTCAACTCTCTCAGAGCTCTCTCAACTCTCTCAACTCTCTCAGCTCTCTCAGCTCTCTCAGCTCTCTCAGCTCTCTCAGCTCTCTCAGCTCTCTCAGCTCTCTCAGCTCTCTCAACTCTCTCAGCTCTCTCAACTCTCTCAGCTCTCTCAGCTCTCTCAGCTCTCTCAACTCTCTCAGCTCTCTCAGCTCTCTCAACTCTCTCAGCTCTCGCAACTCTCTCAGCTCTCTCAGCTCTCTCTCAGCTCTCTCAGCTCTCTCAGAGCTCTCTCAACTCTCTCAGCTCTCTCAGCTCTCTCAGCTCTCTCTCAGCTCTCTCAGCTCTCTCAGAGCTCTCTCAACTCTCTCAGCTCTCTCTCAACTCTCTCAGCTCTCTCAGCTCTCTCAGCTCTCTCAGCTCTCTCAGCTCTCTCAGCTCTCTCAACTCTCAACTCTCTCAGCTCTCTCAACTCTCTCAGCTCTCTCAGCTCTCTCTCAGCTCTCTCAGCTCTCTCAGCTCTCTCAGCTCTCTCAGCTCTCTCTCAGCTCTCTCTCAGCTCTCTCAACTCTCTCAACTCTCTCAGCTCTCTCAACTCTCTCAGCTCTCTCAGCTCTCTCAGCTCTCTCAGCTATCTCTCAACTCTCTCAACTCTCTCAACTCTCTCAGCTCTCTCAACTCTCTCAGCTCTCTCAGCTCTCTCAGCTCTCTCAGCTCTCTCTCAGCTCTCTCAGCTCTCTCAGCTCTCTCAGCTCTCTCTCAGCTCTCTCAGCTCTCTCAGAGCTCTCTCAACTCTCTCAGCTCTCTCTCAACTCTCTCAGCTCTCGCAGCTCTCTCAGCTCTCTCAGCTCTCTCAACTCTCTCAACTCTCTCAGCTCTCTCAACTCTCTCAGCTCTCTCAGCTCTCTCTCAGCTCTCTCAACTCTCTCAGCTCTCTCACTCTCTCAGCTCTCTCAGCTCTCTCTCAGCTCTCTCATCTCGCTCAGCTCTCTCACCTCTCTCAACTCTCTCAGCTCTCTCTCAGCTCTCTCAGCTCTCTCAGCGCTCTCTCCACTCTCTCAGCTCTCTCTCAACTCTCTCAGCTCTCTCAGCTCTCTCAACTCTCTCAGCTCTCTCTCACCTCTCTCAACTCTCTCAGCTCTCTCAACTCTCTCAGCTCTCTCAGCTCTCTCTCAGCTCTCTCAACTCTCTCAGCTCTCTCAACTCTCTCAGCTCTCTCAGCTCTCTCTCAGCTCTCTCAGCTCTCTCAGCTCTCTCAGCTCTCTCAGCTCTCAGCTCTCTCTCAGCTCTCAGCTCTCTCTCAGCTCTCTCAACTCTCTCAACTCTCTCAACTCCCTCAACTCTCTCAGCTCTCTCAACTCTCTCAGCTCTCTCAGCTCTCTCAGCTCTCTCAGCTCTCTCTCAGCTCTCTCAACTCTCTCAACTCCCTCAACTCTCTCAACTCTCTCAACTCTCTCAGCTCTCTCAGCTCTCTCAGCTCTCAGCTCTCTCTCAGCTCTCTCTCAGCTCTCTCTCAGCTCTCTCAACTCTCTCAACTCTCTCAGCTCTCTCAACTCTCTCAACTCTCTCAGCTCTCTCAGCTCTCTCAGCTCTCAGCTCTCTCTCAGCTCTCTCAACTCTCTCAACTCTCTCAACTCTCTCAGCTCTCTCAGCTCTCTCTCAGCTCTCTCAACTCTCTCAGCTCTCTCAACTCTCTCAGCTCTCTCAGCTCTCTCTCAGCTCTCTCAACTCTCTCAGCTCTCTCAACTCTCTCAACTCTCTCAGCTCTCTCAGCTCTCTCAGCTCTCTCTCAGCTCTCTCAGCTCTCTCAGAGCTCTCAACTCTCTCAGCTCTCTCTCAACTCTCTCAGCTCTCTCAGCTCTCTCAGCTCTCTCAGCTCTCTCAACTCTCTCAACTCTCTCAGCTCTCTCAACTCTCTCAGCTCTCTCAGCTCTCTCTCAGCTCTCTCAACTCTCTCAGCTCTCTCAACTCTCTCAGCTCTCTCAGCTCTCTCTCAGCTCTCTCAACTCTCTCAGCTCTCTCAACTCTCTCAACTCTCTCAGCTCTCTCAGCTCTCTCAGCTCTCAGCTCTCTCTCAGCTCTCTCAACTCTCTCAACTCCCTCAACTCTCTCAGCTCTCTCAACTCTCTCAACTCTCTCAGCTCTCTCAGCTCTCTCAGCTCTCAGCTCTCTCTCAGCTCTCTCAACTCTCTCAACTCTCTCAGCTCTCTCTCAGCTCTTTGTGATTCTCGAGTGGTGGAGGGGTCTATAAGGCACTGCATCTCAGTACTAGAGGTGTCACTACAGACCCTGGTTCGATTCCAGGCTGCATCACAACCGGCCGTGATTGGG
The DNA here is from genome assembly GCF_029448725.1 of Salvelinus fontinalis. Taxonomy (NCBI): domain Eukaryota; kingdom Metazoa; phylum Chordata; class Actinopteri; order Salmoniformes; family Salmonidae; genus Salvelinus; species Salvelinus fontinalis. The sequence continues at coordinate 44,540,643 of NC_074684.1, read as the reverse complement.
AGTCCCATAGGGCGGCGCACAATTGGCCCAGCGTCGTCCGAGTTAGGGTTTGGCCACATTAGGCCGTCATTGTAAATAAGAATTTGTTCTTAACTGACTTGCCTAGTTAAATAAAGTTGAAATCAATAAAAAATAAAAACTCTCTCAACTCTCTCTTGTCCAAAGCAGCTGCATATGATGCTTTAATGAGCCGTGTTGAGAATCTGTCTTAAGTGCTTGTGAGAACTACAATCTATTATTAATGAAGAGGTTTCCTGGTGGATGTCTTTAATTGTGATGGATCCCCTCCAAGGCCTAGTTAATAATGTAACTCACTGTACCAGGTAGTACAGTGTAGAGTCTTATCTAACCAGGTAGTACAGTGTAGAGTCTTATCTAACCAGGTAGTACAGTGTAGAGTCCTATCTGACCAGGTAGTACAGTGTAGAGTCTTATCTAACCAGGTAGTACAGTGTAGAGTCTTATCTGACCAGGTAGTACAGTGTAGAGTCTTATCTGACCAGGTAGTACAGTGTAGAGTCTTATCTGACCAGGTAGTACAGTGTAGAGTCCTATCTGACCAGGTAGTACAGTGTAGAGTCTTATCTAACCAGGTAGTACAGTGTAGAGTCTTATCTAACCAGGTAGTACAGTGTAGAGTCTTATCTGACCAGGTAGTACAGTGTAGAGTCTTATCTGACCAGGTAGTACAGTGTAGAGTCTTATCTGACCAGGTAGTACAGTGTAGAGTCCTATCTGACCAGGTAGTACAGTGTAGAGTCCTATCTGACCAGGTAGTCCTATCTAACCAGGTAGCACAGTGTAGAGTCTTATCTAACCAGGTAGTACAGTGTAGAGTCTTATCTGACCAGGTAGTACAGTGTAGAGTCTTATCTGACCAGGTAGTACAGTGTAGAGTCTTATCTGCCCAGGTAGTACAGTGTAGAGTCTTATCTGACCAGGTAGTACAGTGTAGAGTCTTATCTGACCAAGTAGTACAGTGTAGAGTCCTATCTGACCAGGTAGTACAGTGTAGAGTCTTATCTGACCAGGTAGTACAGTGTAGAGTCCTATCTGACCAGGTAGTACAGTGTAGAGTCTTATCTGACCAGGTAGTACAGTGTAGAGTCTTATCTGACCAGGTAGTACAGTGTAGAGTCTTATCTGACCAGGTAGTACAGTGTAGAGTCCTATCTGACCAGGTAGTACAGTGTAGTGTCTTATCTGACCAGGTAGTACAGTGTAGAGTCTTATCTAACCAGGTAGTACAGTGTAGAGTCCTATCTGACCAGGTAGTACAGTGTAGAGTCTTATCTAACCAGGTAGTACAGTGTAGAGTCTTATCTGACCAGGTAGTACAGTGTAGAGTCTTATCTAACCAGGTAGTACAGTGTAGAGTCTTATCTGACCAGGTAGTACAGTGTAGAGTCCTATCTGACCAGGTAGTACAGTGTATAGTCTTATCTAACCAGGTAGTACAGTGTAGAGTCTTATCTAACCAGGTATTACAGTGTAGAGTCTTATCTAACCAGGTAGTACAGTGTAGAGTACTATCTAACCAGGTAGTATAGTGTAGAGTCTTATCTGACCAGGTAGTCTTATCTAACCAGGTAGTACAGTGTAGAGTCTTATCTAACCAGGTAGTACAGTGTAGAGTCTTATCTGACCAGGTAGTACAGTGTAGAGTCCTATCTGACCAGGTAGTACAGTGTAGAGTCTTATCTAACCAGGTAGTACAGTGTAGAGTCTTATCTAACCAGGTAGTACAGTGTAGAGTCTTATCTAACCAGGTAGTACAGTGTAGAGTCCTATCTAACCAGGTAGTATAGTGTAGAGTCTTATCTGACCAGGTAGTACAGTGTAGAGTCTTATCTGACCAGGTAGTACAGTGTAGAGTCTTATCTGACCAGGTAGTACAGTGTAGAGTCCTATCTGACCAGGTAGTACAGTGTAGAGTCTTATCTAACCAGGTAGTACAGTGTAGAGTCTTATCTGACCAGGTAGTACAGTGTAGAGTCTTATCTAACCAGGTAGTACAGTGTAGAGTCTTATCTGACCAGGTAGTACAGTGTAGAGTCCTATCTGACCAGGTAGTACAGTGTATAGTCTTATCTAACCAGGTAGTACAGTGTAGAGTCTTATCTAACCAGGTATTACAGTGTAGAGTCTTATCTAACCAGGTAGTACAGTGTAGAGTACTATCTAACCAGGTAGTATAGTGTAGAGTCTTATCTGACCAGGTAGTCTTATCTAACCAGGTAGTACAGTGTAGAGTCTTATCTAACCAGGTAGTACAGTGTAGAGTCTTATCTGACCAGGTAGTACAGTGTAGAGTCCTATCTGACCAGGTAGTACAGTGTAGAGTCTTATCTAACCAGGTAGTACAGTGTAGAGTCTTATCTAACCAGGTAGTACAGTGTAGAGTCTTATCTAACCAGGTAGTACAGTGTAGAGTCCTATCTAACCAGGTAGTATAGTGTAGAGTCTTATCTGACCAGGTAGTACAGTGTAGAGTCTTATCTGACCAGGTAGTACAGTGTAGAGTCTTATCTGACCAGGTAGTACAGTGTAGAGTCTTATCTAACCAGGTAGTACAGTGTAGAGTCCTATCTGACCAGGTAGTCCTATCTAACCAGGTAGTACAGTTTAGAGTCTTATCTGACCAGGTAGTCCTATCTAACCAGGTAGTAAAGTGTAGAGTCTTATCTGACCAGGTAGTACAGTGTAGAGTCTTATCTGACCAGGTAGTACAGTGTAGAGTCTTATCTGACCAGGTAGTACAGTGTAGAGTCTTATCTAACCAGGTAGTACAGTGTAGAGTCTTATCTGACCAGGTAGTACAGTGTAGAGTCTTATCTAACCAGGTAGTACAGTGTAGAGTCTTATCTAACCAGGTAGTACAGTGTAGAGTCCTATCTAACCAGGTAGTACAGTGTAGAGTCTTATCTAACCAGGTAGTACAGTGTAGAGTCTTATCTGACCAGGTAGTACAGTGTAGAGTCTTATCTGACCAGGTAGTACAGTGTAGAGTCCTATCTAACCAGGTAGTACAGTGTAGAGTCTTATCTGACCAGGTAGTCTTATCTAACCAGGTAGTACAGTGTAGAGTCTTATCTAACCAGGTAGTACAGTGTAGAGTCTTATCTGACCAGGTAGTCTTATCTAACCAGGTAGTACAGTGTAGAGTCTTATCTGACCAGGTAGTATAGTGTAGAGTCTTATCTGACCAGGTAGTACAGTGTAGAGTCTTATCTGACCAGGTAGTGCAGTGTAGAGTCTTATCTGACCAGGTAGTACAGTGTAAAGTCTTATCTGACCAGGTAGTCTTATCTGACCAGGTAGTCTTATCTAACCAGGTAGTATAGTGTAGAGTCTTATCTGACCAGGTAGTACAGTGTAGAGTCCTATCTGGCCAGGTAGTACAGTGTAGAGTCCTATCTAACCAGGTAGTACAGTGTAAAGTCTTATCTAACCGGTAATAGGTACAGACAGTGTTGTATATTGAAATATTTGTTGTTTCTGACAGCCATATTTCTTCACTATAAAGAAGGGATGGGAAAATATCTTCAGAGTTATACTGTTGCTGGCTGGTCTTCCTCTGTAGCTGGCTGGTCTTCCTCTGTAGCTGGCTGTTATTCCTCTGTAGCTGGCTGTTATTCCTCTGTATCTGGCTGGTATTCGTCTGTAGCTGACAGTCAGTCAGAGGATGGGATTGACATGTTATTATAGTATGTGTTGTTTGTGTGTGAGTGTATATGTGTGTATGTGTGAATATGTGTGTCACTCCGCTTCTCGCTAGCAGTGAGCTAATGTGTGCAAACATCTGAATGTGTGAGCAAGGGGACAACATGAGCAGCCATCAATACTAAGAGATCACGAGAATGAATCTATTGCAGCGTCCTGTGGTTTGACAACCAGGATATGGCTGGAGGGGAACTCTCTCTGAAGCTGAAACCATCACGGGATAATAGCGGAGATTGATCCTCAGACAACAACTGACTGGTGAAAGCTTGAAAAACAATATGGTGAAAAAAAACGTGTTAATATAGTATCATTATCCATTGTATTGGGCTGGGTAGTTAGAGTCTACTGTATTGGGCTGGGTAGTTAGAGACTACTGTATTGGGCTGGGTAGTTAGAGTCTACTGTATTGGGCTGGGTAGTTAGAGTCTACTGTATTGGGCTGGGTAGTTAGAGTCTACTGTATTGGGCTGGGTAGTTAGAGTCTACTGTATTGGGCTGGGTAGTTAGAGTCTACTGTATTGGGCTGGGTAGTTAGAGTCTACTGTATTGGGCTGGGTAGTTAGAGTCTACTGTATTGGGCTGGGTAGTTAGAGTCTACTGTATTGGGCTGGGTAGTTAGAGTCTACTTTATTGGGCTGGGTAGTTAGAGTCTACTGTATTGGGCTGGGTAGTTAGAGTCTACTGTATTGGGCTGGGTAGTTAGAGTCTACTGTATTGGGCTGGGTAGTTAGAGTCTACTGTATTGGGCTGGGTAGTTAGAGTCTACTGTATTGGGCTGGGTAGTTAGAGTCTATTGTATTGGGCTGGGTAGTTAGAGTCTACTGTATTGGGCTGGGTAGTTAGAGTCTACTGTATCGGGCTGGGTAGTTAGAGTCTATTGTATTGGGCTGGGTAGTTAGAGACTACTGTATTGGGCTGGGTAGTTAGAGTCTACTGTATTGGGCTGGGTAGTTAGAGTCTACTGTATTGGGCTGGGTAGTTAGAGTCTATTGTATTGGGCTGGGTAGTTAGAGTCTACTGTATTGGGCTGGGTAGTTAGAGTCTACTGTATCGGGCTGGGTAGTTAGAGTCTATTGTATTGGGCTGGGTAGTTAGAGACTACTGTATCGGGCTGGGTAGTTAGAGTCTACTGTATTGGGCTGGGTAGTTAGAGTCTACTGTATTGGGCTGGGTAGTTAGAGTCTACTGTATTGGGCTGGGTAGTTAGAGTCTACTGTATTGGGCTGGGTAGTTAGAGTCTACTGTATTGGGCTGGGTAGTTAGAGTCTACTGTTTTGGGCTGGGTAGTTAGAGTCTACTGTATTGGGCTGGGTAGTTAGAGTCTATTGTATTGGGCTGGGTAGTTAGAGTCTACTGTATTGGGCTGGGTAGTTAGAGTCTACTGTATTGGGCTGGGTAGTTAGAGTCTATTGTATTGGGCTGGGTAGTTAGAGTCTACTGTATTGGGCTGGGTAGTTAGAGTCTACTGTTTTGGGCTGGGTAGTTAGAGTCTACTGTATTGGGCTGGGTAGTTAGAGTCTACTGTATTGGGCTGGGTAGTTAGAGTCTACTGTATTGGGCTGGGTAGTTAGAGTCTACTGTATTGGGCTGGGTAGTTAGAGTCTACTGTATTGGGCTGGGTAGTTAGAGTCTACTGTATTGGGCTGGGTAGTTAGAGTCTACTGTATTGGGCTGGGTAGTTAGAGTCTATTGTATTGGGCTGGGTAGTTAGAGTCTACTGTATTGGGCTGGGTAGTTAGAGTCTACTGTATTGGGCTGGGTAGTTAGAGTCTACTGTATTGGGCTGGGTAGTTAGAGTCTACTGTATTGGGCTGGGTAGTTAGAGTCTACTGTATTGGGCTGGGTAGTTAGAGTCTACTGTATTGGGCTGGGTAGTTAGAGTCTACTGTATTGGGCTGGGTAGTTAGAGTCTACTGTATTGGGCTGGGTAGTTAGAGTCTACTGTATTGGGCTGGGTAGTTAGAGTCTACTGTATTGGGCTGGGTAGTTAGAGTCTACTGTATTGGGCTGGGTAGTTAGAGTCTATTGTATTTGGCTGGGTAGTTAGAGTCTACTGTATTGGGCTGGGTAGTTAGAGTCTACTGTATTGGGCTGGGTAGTTAGAGTCTACTGTATTGGGCTGGGTAGTTAGAGTCTACTGTATTGGGCTGGGTAGTTAGAGTCTACTGTATTGGGCTGGGTAGTTAGAGTCTACTGTATTGGGCTGGGTAGTTAGAGTCTATTGTATTGGGCTGGGTAGTTAGAGTCTACTGTATTGGGCTGGGTAGTTAGAGTCTACTGTATTGGGCTGGGTAGTTAGAGTCTAGTGTATTGGGCTGGGTAGTTAGAGTCTACTGTATTGGGCTGGGTAGTTAGAGTCTATTGTATTGGGCTGGGTAGTTAGAGTCTACTGTATTGGGCTGGGTAGTTAGAGTCTACTGTATTGGGCTGGGTAGTTAGAGTCTACTGTATTGGGCTGGTTAGTTAGAGTCTACTGTATTGGGCTGGGTAGTTAGAGTCTACTGTATTGGGCTGGGTAGTTAGAGTCTATTGTATTGGGCTGGGTAGTTAGAGTCTATTGTATTGGGCTGGGTAGTTAGAGTCTACTGTATTGGGCTGGGTAGTTAGAGTCTATTGTATTGGGCTGGGTAGTTAGAGTCTACTGTATTGGGCTGGGTAGTTAGAGTCTATTGTATTGGGCTGGGTAGTTAGAGTCTACTGTATTGGGCTGGGTAGTTAGAGTCTACTGTATCGGGCTGGGTAGTTAGAGTCTACTGTATCGGGCTGGGTAGTTAGAGTCTACTGTATTGGGCTGGGTAGTTAGAGTCTATTGTATTGGTTTGGGTAGTTAGAGTCTACTGTATTGGGCTGGGTAGTTAGAGTCTACTGTATTGGGCTGGGTAGTTAGAGTCTACTGTATTGGGCTGGGTAGTTAGAGTCTACTGTATTGGGCTGGGTAGTTAGATTCTATTGTATTGGGCTGGGTAGTTAGAGTCTACTGTATTGGGCTGGGTAGTTAGAGTCTACTGTATTGGGCTGGGTAGTTAGAGTCTACTGTATTGGGCTGGGTAGTTAGAGTCTACTGTATTGGGCTGGGTAGTTAGAGTCTACTGTATTGGGCTGGGTAGTTAGAGTCTACTGTATTGGGCTGGGTAGTTAGAGTCTACTGTATTGGGCTGGGTAGTTAGAGTCTACTGTATTGGGCTGGGTAGTTAGAGTCTACTGTATTGGGCTGGGTAGTTAGAGTCTACTGTATTGGGCTGGGTAGTTAGAGTCTACTGTATTGGGCTGGGTAGTTAGAGTCTACTGTATTGGGCTGGGTAGTTAGAGTCTACTGTATTGGGCTGGGTAGTTAGAGTCTACTGTATTGGGCTGGGTAGTTAGAGTCTACTGTATTGGGCTGGGTAGTTAGAGTCTACTGTATTGGGCTGGGTAGTTAGAGTCTACTGTATTGGGCTGGGTAGTTAGAGTCTACTGTATTGGGCTGGGTAGTTAGAGTCTACTGTATTGGGCTGGGTAGTTAGTGTCTACTGTATTGGGCTGGGTAGTTAGAGTCTACTGTATTGGGCTGGGTAGTTAGAGTCTATTGTATTGGGCTGGGTAGTTAGAGTCTACTGTATTGTGCTGGGTAGTTAGAGTCTACTGTATTGGGCTGGGTAGTTAGAGTCTACTGTATTGGGCTGGGTAGTTAGAGTCTATTGTATTGGGCTGGGTAGTTAGAGTCTATTGTATTGGGCTGGGTAGTTAGAGTCTATTGTATTGGGCTGGGTAGTTAGAGTCTATTGTATTGGGCTGGGTAGTTAGAGTCTATTGTATTGGGCTGGGTAGTTAGAGTCTATTGTATTGGGCTGGGTAGTTAGAGTCTACTGTATTGGGCTGGGTAGTTAGAGTCTACTGTATTGGGCTGGGTAGTTAGAGTCTACTGTATTGGGCTGGGTAGTTAGAGTCTACTGTTTTGGGCTGGGTAGTTAGAGTCTATTGTATTGGGCTGGGTAGTTAGAGTCTATTGTATTGGGCTGGGTAGTTAGAGTCTACTGTATTGGGCTGGGGTAGTTAGAGTCTATTGTATTGGGCTGGGTAGTTAGAGTCTACTGTATTGGGCTGGGTAGTTAGAGTCTATTGTATTGGGCTGGGTAGTTAGAGTCTACTGTATTGGGCTGGGTAGTTAGAGTCTACTGTATTGGGCTGGGTAGTTAGAGTCTACTGTATCGGGCTGGGTAGTTAGAGTCTACTGTATTGGGCTGGGTAGTTAGAGTCTATTGTATTGGGCTGGGTAGTTAGAGTCTACTGTATTGGGCTGGGTAGTTAGAGTCTACTGTATTGGGCTGGGTAGTTAGAGTCTATTGTATTGGGCTGGGTAGTTAGAGTCTACTGTATTGGGCTGGGTAGTTAGAGTCTATTGTATTGGGCTGGGTAGTTAGAGTCTACTGTATTGGGCTGGGTAGTTAGAGTCTACTGTATTGGGCTGGGTAGTTAGAGTCTACTGTATTGGGCTGGGTAGTTAGAGTCTACTGTATTGGGCTGGGTAGTTAGAGTCTACTGTATTGGGCTGGGTAGTTAGAGTCTACTGTATTGGGCTGGGTAGTTAGAGTCTACTGTATTGGGCTGGGTAGTTAGAGTCTACTGTTTTGGGCTGGGTAGTTAGAGTCTACTGTATTGGGCTGGGTAGTTAGAGTCTACTGTATTGGGCTGGGTAGTTAGAGTCTACTGTATCGGGCTGGGTAGTTAGAGTCTACTGTATTGGGCTGGGTAGTTAGAGACTACTGTATTGGGCTGGGTAGTTAGAGTCTACTGTATTGGGCTGGGTAGTTAGAGTCTACTGTTTTGGGCTGGGTAGTTAGAGTCTACTGTATTGGGCTGGGTAGTTAGAGTCTACTGTATTGGGCTGGGTAGTTAGAGTCTACTGTATTGGGCTGGGTAGTTAGAGTCTATTGTATTGGGCTGGGTAGTTAGAGTCTACTGTATTGGGCTGGGTAGTTAGAGTCTACTCTATTGGTCTGGGTAGTTAGAGGCTACTGTATTTCAACCCTGTTGTATAGAGAGTGGACATTGTGTGGAAGAGTTGGTCTGCTCCCTTAGGGAACACATCATCACGAGGGCAAGCGGATCTCAAGATCACACACACACACACACACACACACACACACACACACACACACACACACACACACACACACACACACACACACACACACACACACACACACACACACACACACACACACACACACACACACACACACACACACACACACATACACACACATACACACACACACACTGCACGTTGCGGGGAGGTGAGCGGAACAGTGATGTCATGTGTTGAGCAGCTTCGGTCGGCGGAGCGAGTACGTGTGTGTGTGTGTGTGTATCTGTAGAGTTATATCGGCAGAATAGATGAGCTCACTTCCTGTCAGAGTTTTTTCTCTCTGTATGTGTTTGTGACACCACGTAAAGACCATGCCGTTTAAATGAGAGCATGTGATTTGAAGAAATACAGTACATGACTTGACTATTACTTTATGTTGTATCCTGTCCTACGTAAACCTCAAACTCAACTCTAGACCCGGAAACCAGTTCCACTGTCTTTTTTCCTTAGTTCCCATCCTTCCAGGGTCGGATTTAGACCTGGGACACCAGGTGGGTGATTCCCATCCTACCAGGGTCTGATTTATACCTGGGACACCAGGTGGGTGATTCCCCTTTAACCAGGGTCTGATTTATCCCTGGGACACCAGGTGGGTGATTCCCCTTTAACCAGGGTCTGATTTAGACCTGGGACACCAGGTGGGTGATTCCCCTCTAATCAGGGACTGATTTAGACCTGGGACACCAGGTGGGTGATTCCCCTCTAATCAGGGACTGATTTAGACCTGGGACACCAGGTGGGTGCAATCAATTATCAGGTACAACAGAAAACCAGCTGTCTCCTGACAAGAGTTGTGTAACGGGTGTCCTCCTCCTCTTCAGACGAAGAGGAGGAGTACAGATTTGAGGACCAAAATGCAGCGGGTTGTGAATACATAATGATATTTATTTAAAGACGAACACGAAAAACACTTGGAATGAATTACAAAATAACCAAACGAAAACGTAGACAGACCTGAACAATGAGAACTTACATATAACACGAAGAACGCACGAACAGGTACAGACTACAACAAAACGAACGAACAAACAAACCGAAACAGTCCCGTGTGGTGCATAGACACAGACACGGAAGACAATCACCCACAAACAAACAGTGTGAAACGGCTACCTATATATGATTCTCAATCAGAGGAAACGTCAAACACCTGTCTCTGATTGAGAACTATATAAGGCTAATTTCCAATCATCTAAACATAGAAACACAAAACATAGAATGCCCACCACAACTCACGCCCTGACCAACTAAACACATATAAAAATAACAGAAAACAGGTCAGGAACGTGACAAGTTGAATACCCCCGCTAAAGCATTTGAGCCCTAAACTAGCTTCTGAGGAACTAAAGGAAGAAAATACCCCCGGGAAAATACAGTATGTATCTAAAACTATTTTACAGTGAGCCATCAGTTCATTAAATACACTGATCAAAAATATAAACACAACATGTAAAGTGTTGGTCCCGTGTTTCATGAGCTGAAATAAAAGATCCCAGAAATGTTCCATAAGCACAAAAAGCTTATTTCTCTCAGATTTTGTGCAGAAATGTGTTTTTACATCCCTGTTCGTTAGCCTTTCTCATTTGCCATGATAATCCATCCACCTGACAGGTGTGGCATATCAAGAAGCTGACATCTGTGACATTGTGTTGGGTTTTGTCACAACACAATTTCACAAATTTCTCAAGTTTTGAGGGAGTGTGCAATTGACATGCTGACTGAAGTTGTGTCGTTTTAGAGAATTTTGCAGTACGTCTAACCGGCCTCGCAATCGCAGACCACGTGTATTGCGTTGTGGTGGGGGTAGCGGTTTGCTGATGTCAACGTTGTGAACCGAGTGCCCCATGGTGGCGGTGGGGTTATGGTATGAACAGGCAATAAGCTACGGACAACAAACACAGTTGCACTTTATCAATTGCGATTTGAATGCACGGAGATACCGTGACGACATCCGGTGGCCCATTGTCGTGCCATTCCTTGGCCGTCCTCACCTCAGGTTTCAGCATGTTAACCTGTTTGGGCTGCAGGGGCAGTATTGAGTAGCCGGATAAAAGGTGCCCATTTCAAACGGCCTCGTACTCAATTCTTGCTCGTACAATATGCATATTATTATTACTATTGGATAGAAAACACTCTCTAGTTTCTAAAACCGTTTGAATTATATCTGTGAGTAAAACAGAACTCATTTTGCAGCAAACTTCCTGACATCAAGTGGAAAATCGGAAATCGATGCTCTCTTCTAGGGCCTGCCTATAAAGGTCCTTGATATTTATTAGAATACATGCACTTCATACGTCTTCCACTAGATGTCGACAGGCAGTGAGAGAAGAAATGGAGTGTATAACTTGATCTGGGCTCGAATAAATGCTCTTTGTATGACGTGTCACCAGTTTCCTGTTTTCTGGAGAGCGCGTGAAGGGACCTGGTTTTGCCGTCTTTACAGCTGTCGTTATAGACGACTAATATCTCCGGCTTTGATTTTATTTGATACATGTGACAATATCATCGTAAAGTATGTTTTTTCAATATAGTTTTATTAGATTATTGAAATTTTTTCGGGACGTTAGGCGTGTTGCGTTGTCTGCGTTTGTTCACGAAGGAGAGCTTAGTGCCACTTTGCTAGCTTTCCGTGCTAATTGACTGGAGAAGAGGACATTCTAAATCCAAACAACGATTGTTCCCGACAAAGGACCCCTTGTACAACATTCTGATGAAAGATCTTCAAAAGTAGGTAGAGAGTTCTAGTAGCCACCATGACACTTTTAGAGGGTTCTAGTAGCCACCATGACACTTTTAGAGGGTTCTAGTAGCCACCATGACACTTTTAGAGAGTTCTAGTAGCCACCATGACACTTTTAGAGGGTTCTAGTAGCCACCATGACACTTTTAGAGGGTTCTAGTAGCCACCATGACACATTTAGAGGGTTCTAGTAGCCACCATGACACATTTAGAGGGTTCTAGTAGCCACCATGACACATTTAGAGGGTTCTAGTAGCCACCATGACACATTTAGAGGGTTCTAGTAGCCACCATGACACATTTAGAGGGTTCTAGTAGCCACCATGACACTTTTAGAGGGTTCTAGTAGCCACCATGACACATTTAGAGGGTTCTAGTAGCCACCATGACACATTTTGAGGGTTCTAGTAGCCACCATGACACTTTTAGAGGGTTCTAGTAGCCACCAGGACACATTTAGAGGGTTCTAGTAGCCATGGTGACACTTTTAGAGGGTACTAGTATCCATGGTGACACTTTTACAAATGCAAGAAGGAAATAAATTCCACAAATGAACTTTTAACAAAGCACACCTGTTAATTGAAATGCATTCCAGGTGACTACCTCATGAAGCTGGTTGAGAGTGTGCAAAGCTGTCATCAAGGCAAAGGGTGGCTACTTTGAAGAATCTGAAATATAAAATATATTTTGATTTGTTTAACACTTATTTTGGTTACTACATGATTCCATATGTGTTATTTCATTGTTTTGATGTCTTCACTGTCATTCTACAAGGTAGAAAATAGCAAAAATAAAGAAAAACCCTGGAATAAGTAGGTGTGTCCAAACTTTTGACTGGTACTGTATATAGTTTCCTGATCTTTCTTATATCTCTCAGATATAGGATTGACACGTCAGTACAAACTTAATTTAGCTACTATCTGTTTTACTGAATACGTTAGTCAATGTGTTTCTATAGGCTAAATAGCAGTAATGCCATTTTTTGTATATATTTATTTTTGATACCTTATAGGGTCTTAAAATGTTTAATCAAATAACTAAACAATGCTTGGTATGACCATCTTAAAACAATTCCATATGTTAGTATGTTATACTGGTGCAGTTACACCATGGGAGCCAAATGGCCATATGCCATAGTTGTCATTCAATGGCACAGATGACCTCGCCTCTACGGTCTTTATGGTATCTGTACATCCGTATTTCCAGAGGCTCAGCTCGGTGACAGTATTAAGGAGATTTGGGACGTCAGGTAAATATGCATAGATAGACCTTTGACCTTTTAGTTATGTGACCTCTCTCACAGGCAGGGTTAGAATCCGAGAGCCCAGAGAGTGACATCACCATTCTGTCACAAAGCTGAGGGGTAATACTACAAAACAGGATGATTTTTGCCTAAATACTCTGAAATAACTTTTAGTTTTTTTTATATTTTTGACTCAACAACCAGTAAACCAACAGTATTTCTGGTTGTTTATCAAAAGTTAGTTGGCGAACTCATTGCTCCGTTCTGACAATGGGGGATGTGGTTTTACGTGTTGTTTTCTGTTTCCTCACTGTTGTTGTGTGTTTGGAAACTGGATGTTAAGTAACTTGTTTACCACAGGTATTCTTTATCCAGACATGGTGTTCTCCATAAACAGACCGATAAGAGTTGTGACAGTTTCTCTTATCTAAACGTAATGACAAAAAAAAGGGTTCCACAAGAGTTCTTAATGTCTGTCCCCAAAGGAGAACCCTTTTTTGGTTCCAGGTAGAACTCTTTTGAGTTCCATGTAGAACCCTCTGTTGAAAGGGTTCTACCTGGAACCAAAAAGGGTTCTTCAAAGGGTTCTCCTATGGGGACAACCAAAGAACCATTTTAGGTTCTAGATAGTACCTTTGTTCTATGTCAACCACAGATCTTAACCTCTTGGTCATCATCAGCGCATCTATATAGTACATTCAGTTAGAATGGGTGGTGTGGGTCTTGTATTAGGGGTGTGGTCGGGTTGTGGGTGGTGTGGGTCTTGTATTAGGGGTGTGTTTGGTCTGTGGATGGTATGGGTCTTGTATTAGGGGTGTGGTTGGGTTGTGGGGGGTTGGGTCTTGTATTAGGGGTGTGTTTGGTCTGTGGGTGGTTGGGTCTTGTATTAGGGGTGTGGTCGGGTTGTGGGTGGTGTGGGTCTTGTATTAGGGGTGTGTTTGGTCTGTGGATGGTGTGGGTCTTGTATTAGGGGTGTGTTTGGGCTGTGGGTGGTTGGGTCTTGTATTAGGGGTGTGTTTGGGCTGTGGGTGGTTGGGTCTTGTATTAGGGGTGTGGTCGGGTTGTGGGTGGTGTGGGTCTTGTATTAGGGGTGTGTTTGGTCTGTGGGTGGTGTGGGTCTTGTATTAGGGGTGTGTTTGGTCTGTGGATGGTGTGGGTCTTGTATTAGGGGTGTGTTTGGGTTGTGGGGGGTTGGGTCTTGTATTAGGGGTGTGGTTGGGTTGTGGGGGGTTGGGTCTTGTATTAGGGGTGTGGTTTTTCTGTGGGTGGTTGGGTCTTGTATTAGGGGTGTGTTTGGTCTGTGGATGGTGTGGGTCTTGTATTAGGGGTGTGGTTGGGTTGTGAGGGGTTGGGTCTTGTATTAGGGGTGTGGTTGGGTTGTGGGGGGTTGGGTCTTGTATTAGGGGTGTGGTTGGGTTGTGGGGGGGTTGGGTCTTGTATTAGGGGTGTGTTTGGTCTGTGGGTGGTATGGGTCTTGTATTAGGGGTGTGTTTGGCCTGTGGGTGGTATGGGTCTTGTATTAGGGGTGTGTTTGGCCTGTGGGTGGTATGGGTCTTGTATTAGGGGTGTGTTTGGCCTGTGGGTGGTATGGGTCTTGTATTAGGGGTGTGTTTGGCCTGTGGGTGGTATGGGTCTTGTATTAGGGGTGTGTTTGGTCTGTGGATGGTGTGGGTCTTGTATTAGGGGTGTGTTTGGTCTGTGGATGGTATGGGTCTTGTATTAGGGGTGTGGTTGGGTTGTGGGGGGTTGGGTCTTGTATTAGGGGTGTGTTTGGGCTGTGGGTGGTTGGGTCTTGTATTCAAGGTGTGTTTGGTCTGTGGGTGGTTGGGTCTTGTATTAGGGGTGTGTTTGGGCTGTGGGTGGTATGGGTCCTGTATTAGGGGTGTGTTTGGGCTGTGGGTGGTGTGGGTCCTGTATTAGGGGTGTGTTTGGGCTGTGGGTGGTGTGGGTCCTGTATTAGGGGTGTGTTTGGGCTATGGGTGGTCTTGACTAAGGGGAGGAGGTGAAGGTGGAGGTTGCAGTAGTAAAGGTTTGGCACTTTCAGACATTATTAAGGGTTGGCACTTTCAGACATTGTTAAGGGTTGGCACTTTCAGACATTAATAAGGGTTGGCACTTTCAGACATTAATAAGGGTTGGCACTTTCAGACATTAATAAGGTTTGGCACTTTCAGACATTAATAAGGGTTGGCACTTTCAGACATTAATAAGGGATGGCACTTTCAGACATTATTAATGGTTTGGCACTTTCAGACATTATTAATGGTTTGGCACTTTCAGACATTATTAAGGGATGGCACTTTCAGACATTATTAAGGGATGGCACTTTCAGACATTATTAAGGGATGGCACTTTCAGACATTATTAAGGGTTGGCACTTTCAGACATTATTAAGGGTTGGCACTTTCAGAGGGGTTGGTATTCCTGAACAGGCCTTTTGACATTAGACACATGTTCTGTGTCACAAATGAGATCCTATTCCCTGTACACTGAACTACATTTGACCAGGGCCCATAGTGCACTAAATAGGGAAAAGGGTGCCATTTTGGACCTAATCGTGGTTATGGAAGTCCCGGACTTGAATTAGCAAAGGAAGTGTGTGTTTGTTCAGTGTCCTGTCAGGGGAGAGGCATGTAGTCAGACAGAAATAGCTCCCAAAACTTTCTCCCCTCTTTTCATCTGAGATGTGTGGGTGGACAGGACCTCTGAGACAAACAATGACATCAGGATCAACACCACACACACACACACACACACACACACACACACACACACACACACACACACACACACACACACACACACACACACACACGGTCATGCAGGGTTAGGTGATGTCATCCCCTGGCTGCCCCCATGATCACCCACTTGGGACTCCTAACCCCGAGGAGACACCTGTACATCATTAACACACTGGAGAGGGGGAGGAGGAGGAGGGGAAAAGGGGGAGGAGTGGGGGAGAGGGAGAGAAAGAGGGGGGAGGAGAGGGAGAGGGAGGAGGAGAGGAGGACAGGGGTAGGAGAGGAGAGGAGGAGAGGAGAGTAGGAGAGGAGAGGGGAGAGGAGAGGATGAGAGGAGGACAGGGGTAGGAGAGGAGAGGAGAGGAGGAGAGGAGGACAGGGGTAGGAGAGGAGAGGAGAGGGGAGAGGAGAGGATGAGAGGAGGAAAGGGGTAGGAGAGGAGAGGGGAGAGGAGAGGAGAGGAGGAGAGGAGGACAGGGGTAGGAGAGGAGAGGAGAGGGGAGAGGAGAGGATGAGAGGAGGAAAGGGGTAGGAGAGTAGAGGGGAGAGGGAAAGGAGGAGAGGACACGGGTATGAGAGGGGCAGACCGAGTCAAGACCAAGACTGGAGGGGGTGGCGAGACAAAGTCAAGACCGAGACCAGGAGGGGAACCAGAAACATGCGAATCCAATTCAAGACCATGATTGTAATGTTGTCAAATCACCACTATAATAAGAGTTAAAAAGTCCAGTATTTCTCTGTTCATACTTTAGAACAACATATGGATTCTGCAGACATTCAGATTAGTGATAAAATGCATTCTGAGCTAAAATAGAGCAACTCTACAAATTATTACTAACCCAAACACAGTGGGGAACAATGGGCCTTCTACGTCTTCAGAGAAAGGCTAAGGATATATAAAATAATGATTATAATAATATAGTAATAACGATAATGATATTATAATTTCCAATTATGTTCTGATTTAATCTCTTCAGTTCTTGTTGGAAAGGAAACAGTGAAGATAAAAAAAAATTCCAATCTGGATTTTTTTTGCTGGTCTCTGGGGAGATAAATCTAGATAGCTAGAGCCTCTTAAGGATGGGACCCTTTTTAAAATTTTCGCCTAAAATGACAATCCCAAATCTAACTGCCTGTAGCTCAGGACCTAAAGCAAGGATATGCATATTATTGATACCATTTGAAAGGAAACACTTTGAAGTTTGTGGAAATGTGAAATGAATGTAGGAGAATATAACACATTAGATCTGGTAAAAGAGAATACAAAGAAAAAAACTTGCGTTTAAAGAAAAAATTGTTCCATCATCCTTGAAACGCAAGAGAAAGGCCATAAAATAATGTTGCAGTTTAGGCGCAATTTAGATGTTGGCCACTAGATGGCAGAAGTGTAAATGTAAAGTTTCAGACTGATCCAGTGAAGCATTGCAATACATCAGAAAATGTTGTATCAAGTCTGCCCAAATGTGCCAGAATTGGTCAATTGATACATTTTCAAGTACATAACTATACATACAAAAATGATATGGTAATAAAACATGTAAGTTTACACAGTTTACATACATGATGGAAAATTAGCTTACCTACAGAAAATACACTAACCTTCACATATCCAGATGGCCGAGCAGGGTGGGTGTGGGGCCAGAAACAGCAGGGGTTCACACTTTAGAGCCAAGTTACTACATTTGAATATAAAAATTGATTTTGTCAATCAAAACTAAACTACTGTAATAGCTACTGTAAATTGGGCAGTGCAGTTAGAGAAACAAGAAGTTCAGCTTTCTGCTCATATAAGACATGTCTATGTCCTGGGAAATGTTCTTGTTACTTACAACCTCATGCTAATCGCATTAGCCTACGTTTTGCTCAACCGTCCCAGTGGATCCTGTAGTGGCTCTAGCAAAGTCAGCCAATGGCTAGGCCATCAGAAGCTAGATAAAGGCATCTGCCATTCAACTGTATCAGGGAATCATTTTTGGAGTGACAGTGGAATCAACCAATCACATCTTGACTTAATAAATTGGACCGTTTTTTTTTACAAAAACGTATGGAAACTTCTGCATTCTTGAAGGCCAAGAGGTCACTGGGCAATGGCTAGCAGTAGTTTCCCCACGGTCTAGCTAGCTATTTTTTGTTGTTGTGGGCTAGTTTGCAGCGGCTGAGGCAGGTATTATCAAAGAGGATGTTGTTACTACTTTGTTGGCTTCTCCCTTTTCAATAATAACTTTCAACAAGTTTCAGTTTCAAATGATCATCTGGTGAGTGGAACTGTGCTTTATATTGCGGCGCGCTTGTTGGTGACATTTTATTTTTGTTGACAAGCGACTACATTCATATGGTCATTTTCAAGTTTTATGAATTCTTAGAATATCTGGGAATTACATATACTAAGGCATTTGTGAAAATTCTACAGCAATATAGAGTGGAAAAAGTGCCGGTGTGTTTGGACAATTAACAGACACTGCAGTAAATTAAACCTAATTAAAACATCTGTCTTTTCCAAGACGGAGTCTACCCAGACCAGTGTAGCCAATCAGAGCTACAAACAAGCCATTTGCCACACAGGCCTGCCATCATTCACCTTGAACTGGACTGTGTGTTTACAGGCAGTAGGGCCTGTCATCATTCACTTTGAACTGGACTGTGTGTTTCCAGGCAGTAGGGCCTGACATCATTCACTTTGAACTGGACTGTGTGTTTACAGGAAGTAGGGCCTGTCATCATTCACTTTGAACTGGACTGTGTGTTAACAGGAAGTAGGGCCTGTCATCATTCACTTTGAACTGGACTGTGTGTTAACAGGAAGTAGGGCCTGTCATCATTCACTTTGAACTGGACTGTGTGTTAACAGGAAGTAGGGCCTGCCATCATTCACCTTGAACTGGACTGTGTGTTAACAGGAAGTAGGGCCTGTCATCATTCACTTTGAACTGGACTGTGTGTTAACAGGAAGTAGGGCCTGTCATCATTCACTTTGAACTGGACTGTGTGTTAACAGGAAGTAGGTAGCAACAGCGTGACTTTAGATCATTAGAACACATTCACCAATAGCCATAAAATACACCGGAATGGATTTCTGCAAATATGTAAATACAACGGGAGTCGTCTGACATTTGGGATATTTATTGTCCTACTGATCATACAACCATGAAAAAGGTAGGCTTTCACTTCCTCAATTATGCACATCAACAACAACAATATCAACAACTGATGTTAGCCAGAGCAAGATAAGCTAAAATCTAAGGAAGGAACATGAGATAAATCCTCTCAAACTTGTTCAGCTCCTCGTCCTTCTGCAGCTTGCCTAACAATACATGCTGTCTCAACCAAGTTCTTTGACTAACTACTACTTTTTTTTTACCTACTTCTACTGACACAGGTCACATTCAGCAGTGTTTCATGTTCGTCAATGCATCATTTGTTAGGTTCCACAGGTGCATGTTCATTAATTATTTATGGTTCATTGAACAAGCACGGGGAAACAGTGTTTAAACCCTTTACAATGAAGATCTGTGAAGTTATTTTGATTTTTTAAAGAATTATCTTTGAAAGACAGGGTCCAGGGTTTGTTTTTTTTGCTTATCTGCTTATCTGAGTTTATCTGCTTACCAAGCTTTTGTCAGATATTATTCATCCTAATCAAACAGGTTTTTTTACGTGGACGATACATTGGAGATTATAAAAGACAAGTACTGGAAACAATAGAACACTACAAAATATTGGGGAAACCAGGCCTGGTTTTCATAGCTGACTTTGAAAAGGCTTTTGATAAAGTATGACTGGAGTGTATATATAAATGCCTGGAATATTTCAATTTTGGAGAATCTCTTATAAAATGAGTTAAAGTTATGTATAGTAACACTGGGTGTAAAATAGTAAATAATAGTAAAATAGTAAAGTAGTAAATAATGTCTACCTCCCAGAAAGTTTTAAACTGTCAGGAGGAGTAAGACAAGGTTGTCCACTATCGGCATATCTATTTATTATTGCCATTGAAATGTTAGCTGTTAAAATTAGATCCAACAATAATATTAAGGGATTAGAAATCCGTGGCTTAAAAACTAAGGTGTCCTTGTACGCTGATGATTCATGTTTTCTTTGAAATCCACAATTAGAATCCATCCACAGCCTCATAGAGGATCTAGATACTTTTTCTAACCTCTCTGGATTAAAACAAAATGATGATACGTGTACTATGTTACGTGTTGGATCACAAAAAAATACAATTGTAGTACCGTGTAGTTTACCAATAGCATCTTACGGGGATGTGGACATACTCGGTATACATATCCCGAAAGAAAGAAATGATCTCACTCCCCAAATGTTTAATAGATAGTTAGCAAAAATACATAAAATCTTGCAATCATGGATAGGAAAATACCTGTCTATTTGTGGAAAAATCAACCTGATTAACTCTTTAGTCATATCCCAGTTTACCCTGATTAACACTTTAGTCATGTCCCAGTTTACCCTGATTAACTCTTTAGTCATATCCCAGTTTACCCTGATTAACTCTTTAGTCATATCCCAGTTTACCCTGATTATCTCTTTAGTCATATCCCAGTTTACCCTGATTAACTCTTTAGTCATATCCCAGTTTACCATGATTAACTCTTTAGTCATATCCCAGTTTACCCTGATTAACTCTTTAGTCATATCCCAGTTTACCCTGATTAACTCTTTAGTCATATCCCAGTTTACCCTGATTCTCTCTTTAGTCATATCCCAGTTTACCCTGATTAACTCTTTAGTCATATCCCAGTTTACCTATTTGCTTATGGTTTTGCCTACACCCAGCGACCTGCTTTTCAAATTATATGAGCAAAAAATATAAACATTTATTTGCAATGGCAAGCCAAACAAAATTAAAAGGGCCTATTTATATAATGAATATGAATTTGGAGGGCAGAAAGGATGACATATTAAAGCATTAGACCATTATGACATCACTAAAGGCATCAATCATACAAAAGTTATATTTAAATCCAAAATGGTTCTCTAGTAAATTAGTAAGAATGTTTCACCCCATGTTCAAGAATGGCCTTTTTACCTTTATTCAGATTACAACCTCTCCCTTTATTCAGATTACAACCTCTCACTTTATTCAGATTACAACCTCTCCCTTTATTCAGATTACAACCTCTCCCTTTATTCAGATTACAACCTCTCCCTTTATTCAGATTACAACCTCTCCCTTTATTCAGATTACAACCTCTCCCTTTATTCAGATTACAACCTCTCACTTTATTCAGATTACAACCGCTCACTTTATTCAGATTACAACCGCTCACTTTCGTTTATTTGAAAATGAAATCATCTCCAAAATATCGCTATGTTTTAAAACAAGCCACAGAAAGTTGGTTGCAATTTCAGTTTAATCCACCTGAAAAGAGAGAACTATTAATACAACAAATATTGTGGTTAAACTCAAGTATAGTAATTAAAAAAAAAAATACACATTTTTCGGATTTTTTTTTTTTTTTAAATAATCTTTGTAAATGATATCATAAATAGGACTGGTGGAGTTATGTCACACGTGCAGCTAACACAGACATATGGAAATGTCTATTCTACCCAAAATTACAGCCAACTAATTGCAGCATTACCACAAAAATGTAAGAGGCAAGTAGAAGGGGGAAAAAGTAAGGAACATGTCTGGCGGCCCTGCGGTAAAGACCAACATTGGTTAAAAAAAATTGTCATAAACAAAAATATATCCCAGTTTCATTTTTAAGCTGGAAGTGGAAGCCTAAGTGTTGTTGTCCATTAGTTTACTCCAATTGGGGAATAATAAAGGAAAGTATATCCTAAAAAGAGGTGTGTATATGTATAAATATATATATATACATATATATATATACTGTATATACTTGGCTAAGGTGTATGTAAACTTCCGTCTTCAAATGTACATTTGTTTTAAAGGCACACACAGCCTACATATCAATGCATGCACACAAACTATCCAGGTCAAATAGGGGAGAGCCGTTGTGCCGTGAGGTGTTGCTTTACCTGTTTATTGAAACCAGGTTTGCTGTTTATTTGAGCAATATGAGATGGAAGGAAGTTCCATGCAATAAGGGCTCTATATAATACTGTACGCTGTCTTGAATATGTTCTGGATTTGGGGACTGTGAAAAGACCCCTGGTGGCATGTCTGGTGGGGTAAGTGTGCCCCCCCGGTGATACGTTGTGCCCCCCGGTAATACGTTGTGCCCCCCGGTGATACGTTGTGCCCCCCGGTGATACGTGTGCCCCCCCGGTGATACGTTGTGCCCCCCGGTGATACGTGTGCCCCCCCGGTGATACGTTATGCCCCCCCGGTGATACGTTGTGCCCCCTGGTGATACGTTATGCCCCCCGGTGATACGTTGTGCCCCCCGGTGATACGTTATGCCCCCCGGTGATACGTTGTGCCCCCCGGTGATACGTGTGCCCCCCGGTAATACGTTGTGCCCCCCGGTGATACGTTGTGCCCCCCGGTGATACGTTGTGCCCCCCGGTGATACGTTGTGCCCCCCGGTGATACGTGTGCCCCCCCGGTGATACAATGTGCCCCCCCGGTGATACGTTGTGCCCCCTGGTGATACGTTATGCCCCCCGGTGATACGTTGTGCCCCCCGGTGATACGTTGTGCCCCCCGGTGATACGTGTGCCCCCCCGGTGATACGTTGTGCCCCCCGGTGATACGTTATGCCCCCTGGTGATACGTTGTGCCCCCCGGTGATACGTTGTGCCCCTCGGTGATACGTTGTGCCCCCCGGTGATACGTTGTGCCCCCCGGTGATACGTTGTGCACCACCCTCTGGAGAGCCATGCTGTCCAGGACTACAGGATAGGTAAAGGTCCAGTGCACTACTTTTGTGAAAAAATACTTGTAAAAAATGTATAACATTCAGGGGGTTGCTACAGCATCCTCAGCATCCCCTACACTTCCCACGACTACTTGAAAAGAAGGCTCGGCCTCCCGGGTGGCGCAGTGGTCTAGGGCACTGCATCGCAGTGCTAACTGCGCCACCAGAGTCTCTGGGTTCGCGCCCAGGCTCTGTCGCAGCCGGCCGCGACCGGGAGGTCCGTGGGGCGACGCACAATTGGCATAGCGTCGTCCGGGGTAGGGAGGGTTTGGCCGGTAGGGATATCCTTGTCTCATCGTGCTCCAGCGACTCCTGTGGCGGGGAGAAAATGGGATAAAAATTTTAAAAAAAGAAGAAAAAAAAAGAAGGCTCAGTCTCAATGGGATTCCATGTTTAAACAAATTTAAACACACTCCTTTTCACTTTGACAATTAGACAATACAAAACATGACTCAGCATTTTAAATAGTAATCTATAACATCCCATGTCCTTAGAATAACTTCCACTGGGTTGACTTGCTACATAACAAACACAGTCCTTGGTTGTCTATCTGTAGTTCCACTCTACAGGCTTCTGTTCTGTTCAGGCTGGTGGTACAGTCCTGGGATGACCTCGCTGCTTGTGACTGACTGGACTATCACTTTTCGCTAACACACACGTGCGCACACCAACACACACACACACACACACACACACACACACACACACACACACACACACACACACACACACACACACACACACACACACACACACACACACACACACACACACACACACACACACACACACACACACCAACACACACACCAACACACACACCAACACCAACACCAACACCAACACACACACCAACACCAACACACACACCAACACCAACACCAACACCAACACCAACACCAACACCAACACCAACACCAACACACACATGCTGTATCTAAACAAAATTACCCTCCGAAACCAGAAGCAGATCATCTGATAGCATTTCATATATGTAACCTCTCTCCCCCATCTCCCCACCACACACATGCTGTATCTAAACAAAATTACCCTCCGAAACCAGAAGCAGATCATCTGATAGCATTTCATATATGTAACCTCTCTCCCCCATCTCCCCACCACACACATGCTGTATCTAAACAAAATTACCCTCTGAAACCAGAAGCAGATCATCTGATAGCATTTCATATATGTAACCTCTCTCCCCCATCTCCCCACCACACATTGAACACACATGGTCACAAACAATACATCTTATCACACTTCACAAAGGAGAACAAAAAAGGAGAACTTATACGAGAAAATCCAGTACATTCTGGTTGAATGTACTTGACTGTTTCCACATTTTTGTTGTCTTACAGGCTGAATTTTAAATGGATTAAATTGAGATATTTTGCCACTGGCCACTACACACAAAAATGTGGATTTTTTTTTTTTTTTTTTTTTTTTTACAAATTAATAAAAAATGAAAAGGTGAAATGTCTTGAGTATTCAACCCCTTTGCTATGTTATGGCAAGCTTAAATTAGTTCAGGAGTAAAAAAGTGCTTAACAAGTCACATAATAAGTTGCATGGACTCACTCTGTGTAATTATGGTGTTTAACATGATTTTTGAATGACTACCTCACCTCTGTACCCCAACACATTACAATTACTGTATCTGTACTGTCCCTCAGTCGAGCATTGAATTTCAAACACAGATTCAACCACAAAAGACCAGGGAGGTTTTCCAAAAAGTCTCGCAAAGAAGGCTACCTATTGATAGAAGAATAAAACAAATCTGACATTGAATATCCCTTTGAGCACGGTGAAGTTATTAATTACACTTTAGATGGTGTATCAATACACCCAGTCACTACAAACATACCGGCATCCTTCCTAACTCAGTTGCCGGAGAGGAAGGAAACCCCTCAGATATTTCACTATGAGGGAAAAGGAAAGGGGATACCAAGTCAGTTTATTATTATAAATATTTTTTTAGGGGCTGGATCATCTTTATTCTTTGCAGATAGATTGTTGCTTCTTGTAAATGTCTGGGGCATTATGGGGCATAATTTCAATTTAGGAGAATCTCTTATAAAATGGGTTAAAGTTAAAAAATTCCCCCATATATTTTTGGGGTAAATGTACACATTTGAAGTCGAAAGTTTACATACACCTAAGCCAAATACATTTAAACTCCGTATTTTTCACAACTCCTGACATTTTATCCTAGTAAAAATGAGCTTTTTTAAAAATGCGACCCAGTCGCACACAGCTTTTATTTCTTTCATCACATTCCCAGTGGGTCAATTAGTATTTGGTAGAGTTGCCCTTAAATAGTTTAACTTGGGTCAAACGTTTCAGGTAGCCTTCCACAAGCTTCCCACAATAAGTTGGGTGAATGTTGGCCCATTCCTCCTGACAGAGCGTGATCGCACAGGCTTTTTCAATTCTGCCCACAAATGTTCTATGGGATTGAGGTCAGAGCTTTGTGATGGCCACTCCAATACCTTGACTTTGTTGTCCTTAAGCCATTTTGCCACAACTTTGGAAGTGTGCTTGGGGTCATTGTCCATTTGGAAGACCCATTTGTGAACAAGCTTTAACTTCCTGACTGATGTCTTGAGAAGTTGCTTCAATATATCCATATATATTTTCTCACTCATGATGCCATCTATTTTGTGAAGTGCACCAGTCCCTCCTGCAGCAAAGCACCCCCACAACATGATGCTGCCACCCGCGTTCTTCACAGTTGGGATGGTTTTCTTCGGCTTGCAAGCCTCCCCCTTTTTCCTCCAAACATAATGATGGTCATTATGGCCAAACAGTTCTATTTTTGTTTCATCAGACCAGAAGACATTTCTCCAAAAGTACGATCTTTATCCCCATGTGCAAACCGTAGTCGGGCTTTTTTATGGCGGGTTTTGGAGCAGTGGCTTCTTCCTTGCTGAGCAGCCTTTCAGGTTATGTCGATATAGGACTCGTTTTACTGTGGATATAGATACTTTTGTACCTGTTTCCTCCAGCATCTTCACGAGGTCCTTTGCTGTTGTTCTGGGATTGATTTGCGCTTTTCGCACCAAAGTACGTTCATCTCTAGGAGACAGAACGTGTCTCCTTCCTGAGCGGTATGACGGCTGTGTGGTCCCATGGTGTTTGTACTTGCGTACTCGTGTTTGTACTTGCGTACTAGTGTTTGTACAGATGAACGTGGTACCTTCAGGCGTTTGGAAATTGCTCCCAAAGATGAACCAGACTTGTGGAGGTCTACACATTTTTTTCTGAGATCTTGGCTGATTTCTTTTGATTTTCCCATGATGTCAAGCAAAGAGGCACTGAGTTTGAAGGTAGGCCTTGAAATACATCCACAGGTACACCTCCAGTTGACTCAAATGATATCAATTAGAAGCTTCTAAAGCCATGCCATCATTTTCTAGATTTTTCCAAGCTGTTTAAAGGCACAGTCCACTTAGTGTATGTAAACTTCTGACCAACTGGAATTGTGATACAGTGAATTATAAGTAAAATAATCTGTCTGTAAACAATTGTTGGAAAAATACTTGTGTCATGCACAAAGTAGATGTCCTAACCAACTTGCCAAAACTATAGTTTGTTAACAAGAAATTTGTGGAGTGTTTGAAAAAAACGAGTTTTAATGACTCCAACCTAAGTTGATATAAACTTCCAACTTCAACTGTATGTAGTTCTGTCCTTGAGCTGTTCTGTCTATTGATGTTCTGTATTATGTCATTCTGTATTATGTTTCATGTTTTGTGTGGAACCCCAGGAAGAGTAGCTGCTGCTTTTGCAACAGCTATTGGAGATCCTAATAAAATACCAAAATACCAAAACTACCTGCCCTCCAGGACATCTTCGCTACACACGTGTATGTGACCAATGACATCTGCTAAACACGTGTATGTGACCAATGACATCTGCTAAACACGTGTATGTGACCAATGACATCTGCTAAACACGTGTATGTGACCAATGACATCTGCTAACCATGTGTATGTGACCAATGACATCTGCTAAACACGTGTATGTGACCAATGACATCTGCTAACCATGTGTATGTGACCAATGACATCTGCTAAACACGTGTATGTGACCAATAAAATATGATTTTATTTTATTTTATTTGCGGACCGATATGGCCGTCTGCAGCACGGGCAAAAACATTTTTCCACCCACACGTTGAAGAAGGTTGTATCACCCCCAAACTACTATGCACATAATCATAGAAATTCACAATATTTACAATTGCAATGCAATAAAAACACAACATTTACAAGCAATTTAAGAAAAGTAACTTAAGAAACAGGATAATGGAAAACAGTAGGATATATATATTGTACAGTACTATAGTTACCCTCAATAGGAGATATATGCTCTACAGTACTAGAATTACCCTCAATAGGAGATATATGCTCTACAGTACTAGAATTACCCTCAATAGGAGATATATGCTGTACAGTACTAGAATTACCTTCAATTTGATATCAGCACTTCTGGGGCAAAGAGAAAAGGATGGTTCTGGTGTTAAGTCTAATGACAACATGTAATGTGGTTGATATACTCCTAATTACATTAGGTACAACTATGTCTTCAGTTTGACAGACATACTCTTAATTACATTAGGTACAGCCATGTCTTCAGTTTGATATTAGCCATGTGGGGTTTGAATCACAATACATACATCTTAAGATATTGACATCTTAATTCTTGTAATTTGCATCGTTATCTGTGTGCTTGTCTGGCACTGGATATATAATCCTCTGAGGCAAAGCACTCTTCACAGCCACAATGAGAATGTAACTGTCAAAATAAACAAAGAGAAAAACGTATCAGAGACAGCAGCTGCTTGGTTGAAAACGTTTTGATAGAGGAACTCTGAGGGCTGTGAAGTTCTAGAAACATTTTGACAGAGGAACTCTGAAGGGCTGTGAAGTTCAGAAACGTTTTGATAGAGGAACTCTGAGGGCTGTGAAGTTCTAGAAACATTTTGATAGAGGAACTCTGAAGGCTGTGAAGTTCAGAAACGTTTTGATAGAGGAACTCTGAGGGCTGTGAAGTTCAGAAACGTTTTGATAGAGGAACTCTGAGGGCTGTGAAGTTCTAGAAACATTTTGATAGAGGAACTCTGAGGGCTTTAAAGTCCCAATGTCACGGCCGTTGAAGGAGGAGGACCAAGGTGCAGCATGGTGGGCATACATTTTCTTTATTTAAGAATGACGCTGACAAAAAACAATAAACCATACAAAAACAAACCGTGAAGCTCAAAGGCTATGTGCTCTAAACAAAGTCCCACAAACACAGGTGGAAAAAAGAGCTACCTAAGTATGGTTCCCAATCAGAGACAACGATAGACCGCTGTCCCTGATTGAGAACCATACCCGGCCAAAACATAAAAATTGAAAATCATAGTAACACAAAACATAGAATGCCCACCCCAACTCACGCCCTGACCAAACCAAAATGGAGACATAAAACGGATCTCTAAGGTCAGGGCGTGACACCCAGAAACATTTTGATAGAGGACCTCTGAAGGCTGTAAAGTCCCAGAAACATTTTGATAGAGGACCTCTGAGGGCTGTAAAGTCCCAGAAACATTTTGATAGAGGACCTCTGAAGGCTGTAAAGTCCCAGAAACATTTTGATAGAGGACCTCTGAAGGCTGTAAAGTCCCAGAAACATTTTGATAGAGAACCTCTGAGGGCTGTAAAGTCCCAGAAACATTTTGATAGAGGACCTCTGAAGGCTGTAAAGTCCCAGAAACATTTTGATAGAGGACCTCTGAGGGCTGTAAAGTCCCAGAAACATTTTGATAGAGGACCTCTGAGGGCTGTAAAGTCCCAGAAACATTTTGATAGAGGACCTCTGAAGGCTGTAAAGTCCCAGAAACATTTTGATAGAGGACCTCTGAAGGCTGTAAAGTCCCAGAAATATTTTGATAGAGTACCTCTGAAGTTTTGGGCTGTGACCAAATAATTATTTTCCACCATAATTTGCAAATAAATTCATAAAAAATCCTACAATGTGATTTTCTGGATTTTTTTTCTCATTTTGTCTGTCATAGTTGAAGTGTACCTATGATGAAAATTACAGGCCTCTCTCATCCTTTTAAGTGGGACAACTTGCACAATTGGTGGCTGACTAAATACTTTTTTAGCCCACTGTATATCACTTCCGGGTTAGATTTTCTCAGGTTTTCGCCTGCAGAATCAGTTTTGTTATACTCACAGACAATATTTTGACAGTTTTGGAAACTTTGGAGTGTTTTCTATCCTAATCTGTAAATTCTATGCATATTCTTCGATCTGGACCTGAGAAATAGTCCGTATACCTTGTGAACATTATATAAAAACATTTTTTTTAAATCTGACCCCTAGCGTCAAGAGGTTCATTAATTAGTCAAGTCAGTTAAGAACAAATTCTTATTTACAATGACGGCCTACCCGTACCAAACCCGGATGATATTGGGCCAAATGTGAGCCACCCTGTGGGACTCCCGATCACGGCCGGATGTGATACAGCCTTTTAGCTCCCCCCAAAGATAGAATAACTACCCCCCCCCCCCCACACACACACAATATAAGAAGCTCCACACATCCCAGGCTGTAGCTCTGTGACCATTCAGAAGCCAAATCACCCCTTGCATTTGGGATTCAAAGAGCTAGACCAGAGAGTCACCTGCACCAGAGGGAGGGAGGGGACGAAGGACGGAAGGGAGAGAGGGAAGGAAGGAGAGAGAGAGAGAGAGAGAGAGAGAGAGAAGGAAGGAGAGAGAGACTAGAAAGAGAGGAATGAGAGGGAGGCTAGCGGTGGAAAAATGACATCATCTCTAGTGAAATGTCCCCATTATCTCAAACCCAGCTTAGTTTATCAACACACACATGCGCACACTTATCATCTGAGCCACAAGAGATGACATCATTACCCCTCTCTATACCCCTCCCCCTGCGTCTTTTTGTGATTTCTTCTGCCGGTAAGGCTGCTTGTGTGTGTGTGTGTGTCTTTCATCTGAATATCTGAGCAATTCAGAGCATATTGATTCACGTGTCTTTGTTAAAGACTCAGAAAGACAGCTTGAAAAACCACTAATGGGAAATGATATGTAATGTCTCATGACTGCAATGGTATTGATTTCTGCGACTGTTTGATGTTGTGCATTTTGATGTCTTTCATCTGTCAATTCACTACTTGCTGAACAAATGTTTTCATATATGATCCTCCACAAACTTTATTTCTAGTTCAACAGACAGCAGATTGTAGATGGTTCTGGTGTTTGATCCAGTTCAACAGACAGTAGATGGTTCTGGTGTTTGATCCAGTTCAACAGACTGTAGATGGTTCTGGTGTTTGATCCAGTTCAACAGACTGTAGATGGTTCTGGTGTTTGATCCAGTTCAACAGACTGTAGATGGTTCTGGTGTTTGATCCAGTTCAACAGACTGTAGATGGTTCTGGTGTTTGATCCAGTTCAACAGACTGTAGATGGTTCTGGTGTTTGATCCAGTTCAACAGACTGTAGATGGTTCTGGTGTTTGATCCAGTTCAACAGACAGTAGATGGTTCTGGTGTTTGATCCAGTTCAACAGACAGTAGATGGTTCTGGTGTTTGATCCAGTTCAACAGACTGTAGATGGTTCTGGTGTTTGATCCAGTTCAACAGACTGTAGATGGTTCTGGTGTTTGATCCAGTTCAACAGACTCTAGATGGTTCTGGTGTTTGATCCAGTTCAACAGACTCTAGATGGTTCTGGTGTTTGATCCAGTTCAACAGACTGTAGATGGTTCTGGTGTTTGATCCAGTTTAACAGACAGTAGATGGTTCTGGTGTTTGATCCAGTTCAACAGACAGTAGATGGTTCTGGTGTTTGATCCAGTTCAACAGACAGTAGATGGTTCTGGTGTTTGATCCAGTTCAACAGACAACAGACTGTAGATGGTTCTGGTGTTTGATCCAGTTCAACAGACAGTAGATGGTTCTGGTGTTTTATCCAGTTTAACAGACTGTAGACTGTAGATGGTTCTGGTGTTTGATCCAGTTCAACAGACTGTAGACTGTAGATGGTTCTGGTGTTTGATCCAGTTCAACAGACTGTAGATGGTTCTGGTGTTTAAACCAGTTCAACAGACTGTAGATGGTTCTGGTGTTTGATCCAGTTTAACAGACTGTAGATGGTTCTGGTGTTTGATCCAGTTCAACAGACTGTAGATGGTTCTGGTATTTGATCCAGTTCAACAGACTGTAGATGGTTCTGGTGTTTGATCCAGTTCAACAGACAGCAGACTGTAGATGGTTCTGGTGATTGATCCAGTTCAACAGACTGTAGACTGTAGATGGTTCTGGTGTTTGATCCAGTTCAACAGACTGTAGATGGTTCTGGTTTTTGATCCAGTTCA
This sequence comes from Salvelinus fontinalis, assembly GCF_029448725.1. Taxonomy (NCBI): domain Eukaryota; kingdom Metazoa; phylum Chordata; class Actinopteri; order Salmoniformes; family Salmonidae; genus Salvelinus; species Salvelinus fontinalis. The sequence goes on along the minus strand of NC_074684.1, from coordinate 44,509,832 downwards.
ACAGACAGCAGACTGTAGATGGTTCTGGTGTTTCATCCCGTTCAACAGACTGTAGACTGTAGATGGTTCTGGTGTTTGATCCAGTTCAACAGACTGTAGATGGTTCTGGTGTTTGATCCAGTTCAACAGACAGCAGACTGTAGATGGTTCTGGTGATTGATCCAGTTCAACAGACTGTAGACTGTAGATGGTTCTGGTGTTTGATCCAGTTCAACAGACTGTAGATGGTTCTGGTGTTTGATCCAGTTCAACAGACAGCAGACTGTAGATGGTTCTGGTGTTTCATCCCGTTCAACAGACTGTAGACTGTAGATGGTTCTGGTGTTTGATCCAGTTCAACAGACTGTAGACTGTAGATGGTTCTGGTGTTTGATCCAGTTCAACAGACTGTAGATGGTTCTGGTGTTTGATCCAGTTCAACAGACTGTAGATGGTTCTGGTGTTTGATCCAGTTCAACAGACAGTAGATGGTTCTGGTGTTTGATCCAGTTCAACAGACTGTAGATGGTTCTGGTGTTTGATCCAGTTCAACAGACTGTAGATGGTTCTGGTGTTTGATCCAGTTCAACAGACTGTAGATGGTTCTGGTGTTTGATCCAGTTTAACAGACAGTAGATGGTTCTGGTGTTTGATCCAGTTCAACAGACAGTAGATGGTTCTGGTGTTTGATCCAGTTCAACAGACAGTAGATGGTTCTGGTATTTGATCCAGTTCAACAGACTGTAGATGGTTCTGGTGTTTGATCCAGTTTAACAGACTGTAGATGGTTCTGGTGTTTGATCCAGTTCAACAGACTGTAGACTGTAGATGGTTCTGGTGTTTGATCCAGTTCAACAGACTGTAGATGGTTCTGGTGTTTGATCCAGTTCAACAGATTGTAGACTGTAGATGGTTCTGGTGTTTGATTTAGTTCAACAGAGAGTAGATGGTTCTGGTGATCCAGTTCAACAGACTGTAGACTGTAGATGGTTCTGGTGTTTGATCCAGTTCAACAGAGAGTAGATGGTTCTGGTGATCCAGTTCAACAGACTGTAGATGGTTCTGGTGTTTGATTCAATTCGTTCTTACACATTCCTTTCTCATTCCGTTCCTCCACCTCACATCGCATGGACTATTCCCTCAGGGGATAAAACCATCACACTTCATGGTTTTAGTCTAATCTATTGTTTATAAACACTGTGTCCCAGTGTGGGATTTGAACACACACCCACATGCTGATTGGTTAATTTTCCCTGATGGTTGCACCACCACCCATATATATATATAAACACACACACACACACACACACACACACACACACACACACACACACACACACACACACACACACACACACACACACACACACACACACACACACACACACACACACACACACACACACACACACTACCCTATTTACTACATAGTGACCTTATGGGCCCTGTCCAAATTACTTCACTGAATAGGGAGTAGGGTGCCATATAGGATTCATGCCAGGTCTTAATGATATAATCTAATTTGCCGAGATGATGTATGAGCTTTAGAATGGTTTGAATATATGCCAAGGTCAGGTCTACAGGCCAGGTCTATTATATAACAGGCAAGGTCTATTTTAATACAGGTCAGGTCTAAAGGCCGGTCTACTATAATACAGGCCAGGTCTACTTTAATACAGGCCATGTCTATTATAATACAGACCAGGTCTATTATAATACAGGCCAGGTCTATTATAATACAGACCAGGTCTACAGGCCAGGTCTATTATTATACAGGCCAGGTCTACATGCCAGGTCTTTTATAATACAGGTCAGGTCTACAGGCCAGGTCTATTATAATACAGACCAGGTCTATTATAATACAGGCCAGTTCTATTATAATACAGACCAGGTCTACATGCCAGGTCTATTATAATACAGGCCAGGTCTATAGGCCAGGTCTAATATTATACAGGCCAGGTCTACATGCCAGGTCTATTATAATACAGATCAGGTCTACAGGCCAGGTCTATTATAATACAGGCCAGGTTTATTTTAATACATTCCAGGTCTATTATAATACAGACCAGGTCTATTATAATACAGACCAGGTCTATTATAATACAGGCCAGGTCTATTGTAATACAGACCAGGTCTATTATTATACAGGCCAGGTCTATTATAATACAGACCAGGTCTATTATAATACAGGCCAGGTCTATTGTAATACAGGCCAGGTCTGCTATAATACAGGCCTGGTCTTTTATAATGCATGACATGTCATTATAATACAGGCCAGGTCTACTGGTCAGGTCTATTATAATATATACCAGGTCTATTATAATACAGGCCAGGTCTATTATAATACAGGCCAGGTCTAGTATAATACAGACCAGGTCTATTGTAATACAGGCCAGGTCTATTAAAATACAAGTCAGGTCTATTAATACTCATGCCATGTCTATTATAATACATGACATGTCATTATAATACAGGCCAGGTCTATTGGTCAGGTCTATTATAATACATTTACATTTACATTTAAGTCATTTAGCAGACGCTCTTATCCAGAGCGACTTACAAATTGGTGCATTCACCTTATGACATCCAGTGGAACAGCCACTTTACAATAGTGCATCTAAATCTTTTAAGGGGGGGGGGGGGGGTCAGAAGGATTGCTTTATCCTATCCTAGGTATTCCTTAAAGAGGTGGGGTTTCAGGTGTCTCCGGAAGGTGGTGATTGACTCCGCTGTCCTGGCGTCGTGAGGGAGTTTGTTCCACCATTGGGGTGCCAGAGCAGCGAACAGTTTTGACTTGGCTGAGCGGGAACTGTACTTCCTCAGTGGTAGGGAGGCGAGCAGGCCAGAGGTGGATGAACGCAGTGCCCTTGTTTGGGTGTAGGGCCTGATCAGAGCCTGAAGGTACTGAGGTGCCGTTCCCCTCACAGCTCCGTAGGCAAGCACCATGGTCTTGTAGCGGATGCGAGCTTCAACTGGAAGCCAGTGGAGAGAGCGGAGGAGCGGGGTGACGTGAGAGAACTTGGGAAGGTTGAACACCAGACGGACTGCGGCGTTCTGGATGAGTTGTAGGGGTTTAACGGCACAGGCAGGGAGCCCAGCCAACAGCGAGTTGCAGTAATACAGACGGGAGATGACAAGTGCCTGGATTAGGACCTGCGCCGCTTCCTGTGTGAGGCAGGGTCGTACTCTGTGGATGTTGTAGAGCATGAACCTACAGGAACGGGCCACCGCCTTGATGTTAGTTGAGAACGACAGGGTGTTGTCCAGGATCACGCCAAGGTTCTTAGCGCTCTGGGAGGAGGACACAATGGAGTTGTCAACCGTGATGGCGAGATCATGGAACGGGCAGTCCTTCCCCAGGAGGAAGAGCAGCTCCGTCTTGCCGAGGTTCAGCTTGAGGTGGTGATCCGTCATCCACACTGATATGTCTGCCAGACATGCAGAGATGCGATTCGCCACCTGGTCATCAGAAGGGGGAAAGGAGAAGATTAATTGTGAGTCGTCTGCATAGCAATGATAGGAGAGACCATGTGAGGTTATGACAGAGCCAAGTGACTTGGTGTATAGCGAGAATAGGAGAGGGCCTAGAACAGAGCCCTGGGGGACACCAGTGGTGAGAGCACGTGGTGAGGAGACAGATTCTCTCCACGCCACCTGGTAGGAGCGACCTGTCAGGTAGGACGCAATCCAAGCGTGGGCCACGCCGGAGATGCCCGACTCGGAGAGGGTGGAGAGGAGGATCTGATGGTTCACAGTATCGAAGGCAGCCGATAGGTCTAGAAGGATGAGAGCAGAGGAGAGAGAGTTAGCTTTAGCAGTGCGGAGCGCCTCCGTGATACAGAGAAGAGCAGTCTCAGTTGAATGACTAGTCTTGAAACCTGACTGATTTGGATCAAGAAGGTCATTCTGAGATAGATAGCAGGAGAGCTGGCCAAGGACGGCACGTTCAAGAGTTTTGGAGAGAAAAGAAAGAAGGGATACTGGTCTGTAGTTGTTGACATCGGAGGGATCGAGTGTAGGTTTTTTCAGAAGGGGTGCAACTCTCGCTCTCTTGAAGACGGAAGGGACGTAGCCAGCGGTCAAGGATGAGTTGATGAGCGAGGTGAGGTAAGGGAGAAGGTCTCCGGAAATGGTCTGGAGAAGAGAGGAGGGGATAGGGTCAAGCGGGCAGGTTGTTGGGCGGCCGGCCGTCACAAGACGCAAGATTTCATCTGGGGAGAGAGGGGAGAAAGAGGTCAGAGCACAGGATAGGGCAGTGGGAGCAGAACCAGCGGTGTCGTTTGACTTAGCAAACGAGGATCGGATGTCGTCGACCTTCTTTTCAAAATGGTTGACGAAGTCATCTGCAGAGAGGGAGGAGGGGGGGGGGGGGGGGAGGAGGATTCAGGAGGGAGGAGAAGGTGGCAAAGAGCTTCCTAGGGTTAGAGGCAGATGCTTGGAATTTAGAGTGGTAGAAAGTGACTTTAGCAGCAGAGACAGAAGAGGAAAATGTAGAGAGGATGGAGTGAAAGGATGCCAGGTCCGCAGGGAGGCGAGTTTTCCTCATTTCCGCTCGGCTGCCCGGAGCCCTGTTCTGTGAGCTCGCAATGAGTCGTCGAGCCACGGAGCGGGAGGGGAGGACTGAGCCGGCCTGGAGGATAGGGGACATAGAGAGTCAAAGGATGCAGAAAGGGAGGAGAGGAGGGTTGAGGAGGCAGAATCAGGAGATAGGTTGGAGAAGGTTTGAGCAGAGGGAAGAGATGATAGGATGGAAGAGGAGAGAGTAGCGGGGGAGAGAGAGCGAAGGTTTGGACGGCGCGATACCATCCGAGTAGGGGCAGTGTGGGAAGTGTTGGATGAGAGCGAGAGGGAAAAGGATACAAGGTAGTGGTCGGAGACTTGGAGGGGAGTTGCAATGAGGTTAGTGGAAGAACAGCATCTAGTAAAGATGAGGTAATACAGGCCAGGTCTATTATAATACAGGCCAGGTCTACAGTCCAGGTCTATTATAATACAGGTCAGGTCTACAGGCCATGTTTATTATAATACATGCCAGGTCTAGTATAATACAGGCCAGCTCTATTATAATACAGGTCAGATCTATTAATACACAGGCCAGGTCTATTATAATACAGGCCAGGTCTACTATAATACAGGCCAGGTCTATTATTATACAGGCCATGTCTACATGCCAGGTCTTTTATAATACAGGTCAGGTCTACAGGCCAGGTCTATTATAATACAGACCAGTTCTATTATAATACAGGCCAGTTTTTTATAATACTGTCCAGGTCTATTATAATACAAGCCAGGTCTATAGGCCAGGTCTATTATCATACAGGCCAGGTCTACATGCCAGGTCTATTATAATACAGGTCAGGTCTACAGGCCAGGTCTAGTATAATACAGGCCAGGTCTATATAATACAGGCCAGGTTTATTTTAATACATTCCAGGTCGATTGTAATACATGTCAGGTCTATTTTAATACAGACCAGGTCTATTATTATACAGACCAGGTCTGTTATAATACAGGCCAGGTCTATTATTATACAGGCCAGGTCTATTATTATACAGACCAGGTCTATTATTATACAGGCCAGGTCTATTATTATACAGGCCAGGTCTATTATTATACAGACCAGGTCTATTATTATACAGGCCAGGTCTATTATTATACAGGCCAGGTCTATTATTATACAGGCCAGGTCTATTATTATACAGGCCAGGTCTATTATTATACAGACCAGGTCTATTATTATACAGACCAGGTCTATTATAATACAGGTCAGGTCTATTATAATACAGGTCAGGTCTATTATAATACAGGTCAGGTCTACATACCAGGTCTATTATAATACAGGCCAGGTCTACAGGTCAGGTCTATTATAATACATACCAGGTCTACTATAATACAGGCCAGGTCTATTATAATACAGGCCAGGTCTATTATAGTACAGGCCAGGTCTATTATAATACAGGACAGGTCTACAGGCCAGGTCTATTATAATACAGGCCAGGTCTATTATAATACAGACCAGGTCTATTATAATACAGACCAGGTATATTTTAGTACAGACCAGGTCTATTATAATACAGACCAGGTCTATTAAAATACAGGCCAGGTCTAGTATAATACAGGCCAGGTCTAGTATAATACAGGCCAGTCTATTATAATACAGGCCAGGTCTATTATATACAGGCCAGGTCTATTATAATACAGACCAGGTCTACAGGTCAGGTCTATTATAATACAGACCAGGTCTATTATAATACAGGCCAGTCTATTATAATACATACCAGGTCTATTATAATACAGGCCAGGTCTATTATATACAGGCCAGGTATATTTTAGTACATACCAGGACTATTATAATACATGCCAGGTCTATTATAATACAGGCCAGGTCTATTATAATACATGCCAGGTCTACTATATTACAGGCCAGGTCAACAGACTAGGTCTATTATAATACAGACCAGGTCTATTATAATACAGGCCAGGTCTACTATAATACAGGCCAGGTCAACAGACCAGGTCTATTATAATACAGGCCAGGTCTATTATAATACAGGCCATGTCTATTATAATACAGCCCAGGTCTACAGGCCATGTCTATTATATACAGGCCAGATCTATTATAATAAAGGCCAGGTCTATTATAATACAGGCCAGGTCTATTATAATACAGACCAGGTCTACAGACCAGGCCAGCTTTTTTATAATACAGGCACGGTCTTTTATAAAACAGGTCTGGTCTACAGGCCAGGTCTAAATTAATACTAGCCAGGTCTACATGCCAGGTCTATTATAATACTAGCCAGGTCTACATGCCAGGTATATTATAATTCTAGCCAGGTCTACAGGCCAGGTCTCTTGTAATACAGTCCAGGTCTATTATAATACAGGCCAGGTCTACAGGCCAGGTCTATTATAATACTAGCCAAGTTCTATTATAATACAGGCCAGGTCGACAGGCCAGGTCTATTATAATACAGGCCAGGTCTATTATAGTACAGGCCAGGTCTAGTATAATACAGGCCAGGTCTATTATAGTACAGGCCAGGTCTAGTATAATACAGGCCAGGTCTATTATAGTACAGGCCAGGTCTATTATAATACAGGCCAGGTCTATTATAGTACAGGCCAGGTCTAGTATAATACAGGCCAGGTCTATTATAATACAGGCCAGGTCTAGTATAATACAGGCCAGGTCTAGTATAATACAGGCCAGGTCTAGTAGTTTCTTCCTCTCCTCTTCCTCATCTCCTCTCCCTCCCTCCTCTCCTCTCTACCTCTCCTCTTTCCTCTTCCTCTACCTCCCCCCTCTCCTCTTCTTCCTCCCCTCTTCTTCCTCTCCCTCCTCTCCTCTTCCTCCTCTCCACATCGTAGGACCCACAGGAGTTCCCACTGTCCACACTCTCCACGTTCCAGCCGGTTGCTCTCAGTCTCGTGGTCTTTCCTTTTAGTACTGCAGGTGTCCAATATTTTCCACAGGTTAGAGGTCAGAGGTGAGCAAACTGACTACTACCGCTACTAAAACCATTGTGGAATAGCAGACCAATGATGTCATAACGATCAACATTGGTTCGACCCCTGGAAAATAAAGAGGTCACTGATGTTGTTGGAATGTGGACTCTCTCTGTAGACTCAGAGACCATCAAGGAAAGATACATATTTTTAGCAATTATTAAGAGAAGAGAAAATGGGGGGTAGGATCAGGTTAGGAGGGGTAGTGGTGGGGTAGAGAGGGGGGGGGGGTCAGGTTAGGAGGGGTAGTGGTGGGGTAGAGAGGGGGGGTAGTGGTCAGGTTAGGAGGGGTAGTGGTGGGGTAGAGAGAGGGGGGGTAGTGGTCAGGTTAGGAGGGGTAGCGGTGGGGTAGAGAGGGGGGGGGGGGTCAGGTTAGGAGGGGTAGCGGTGGGGTAGAGAGGGGGGGGTAGGGTCAGGTTAGGAGGGGTAGTGGTGGGGTAGAGAGGGGGGGGGGGTAGGATCAGGTTAGGAGGGGTAGCGGTGGGGTAGAGAGAGGGGGGGTAGGGTCAGGTTAGGAGGGGTAGTGGTGGGGTAGAGAGAGGGGGGGTAGGGTCAGGTTAGGAGGGGTAGTGGTGGGGTAGAGAGGGGGGGGGGTAGGATCAGGTTAGGAGGGGTAGCGGTGGGGTAGAGAGTGGGGGGGTAGTGGTGGGGTAGAGAGAGGGGGGGTAGGGTCAGGTTAGGAGGGGTAGTGGTGGGGTAGAGAGGGGGGGGTAGTGGTGGGGTAGAGAGGGGGGGGGGGTAGGATCAGGTTAGGAGGGGTATCGGTGGGGTAGAGAGAGGGGGGGTAGTGGTCAGGTTAGGAGGGGTAGTGGTGGGGTAGAGAGGGGGGGGGTAGGGTCAGGTTAGGAGGGGTAGTGGTGGGGTAGAGAGAGGGGGGGTAGTGGTCAGGTTAGGAGGGGTAGTGGCGGGGTAGGGGGGGGGTAGTGGTCAGGTTAGGAGGGGTAGTGGTGGGGTAGAGAGGGGGGGTAGTGGTCAGGTTAGGAGGGGTAGTGGTGGGGTAGAGAGGGGGGTAGTGGTCAGGTTAGGAGGGGTAGCGGTGGGGTAGAGAGAGGGGGGGTAGGGTCAGGTTAGGAGGGGTAGTGGTGGGGTAGAGAGAGGGGGGGTAGGGTCAGGTTAGGAGGGGTAGCGGTGGGGTAGAGAGAGGGGGGGTAGGGTCAGGTTAGGAGGGGTAGCGGTGGGGTAGAGAGGGGGGGTAGGATCAGGTTAGGAGGGGTAGTGGTGGGTAGAGAGAGGGGGGGTAGGGTCAGGTTAGGAGGGGTAGCGGTGGGGTAGAGGGGGGGTAGTGGTGGGGTAGAGAGAGGGGGGGTAGGGTCAGGTTAGGAGGGGTAGTGGTGGGGTAGAGAGGGGAGGTAGGATCAGGTTAGGAGGGGTAGTGGTGGGGGAGAGGGGGGGTAGTGGTGAGTTAGAGAGAGGGGGGGTAGGGTCAGGTTAGGAGGGGTAGTGGTGGGGTAGAGAGGGGGGGTAGGGTCAGGTTAGGAGGGGTAGTGGTGGGGTAGAGAGGGGGGGTAGGGTCAGGTTAGGAGGGGTAGTGGTGGGGGAGAGGGGGGGGTAGGGTCAGGATAGGAGGGGTAGTGGTGGGGGAGAGAGGGGAGGTAGTGGTGGGGTAGAGAGAGGGGGGGTGGGGTCAGGTTAGGAGGGGTAGTGGTGGGGTAGAGAGAGGGGGGGTAGTGGTCAGGTTAGGAGGGGTAGTGGTGGGGGAGAGGGGGGTAGTGGTCAGGTTAGGAGGGGTAGTGGTGGAGGAGAGAGGGGGGTAGTGGCGGGGTAGAGAGGGGGGGTAGTTGTCAGGTTAGGAGGGGTAGCGGTGAGGTAGAGGGGGGGGGGGGGTAGAGGTCAGGTTAGGAGGGGTAGTGGTGGGGGAGAGAGAGGGGTAGTGGTGAGGTAGAGAGAGGGGGGGTAGTGGTCAGGTTAGGAGGGGTAGTGGTGGAGGAGAGGGGGGGTAGTGGTGGGGTAGAGAGAGGGGGGGTAGTGGTGAGGTAGAGAGAGGGGGGTAGTGGTCAGGTTAGGAGGGGTAGTGGTGGAGGAGAGGGGGGGTAGTGGTGGGGTAGAGAGAGGGGGGGTAGTGGTCAGGTTAGGAGGGGTAGTGGTGGGGGAGAGGGGGGGTAGTGGTGAGGTAGAGAGGGGGGTAGTGGTCAGGTTAGGAGGGGTAGTGGTGAGGTAGAGAGAGGGGGGTAGGGTCAGGTTAGGAGGGGTAGTGGTGGGGTAGAGAGGGGGGGGTAGGGTCAGGTTAGGAGGGGTAGTGGTGGGGTAGAGAGAGGGGGGTTAATGGTGGGGTAGAGTGAGGGGGTAGTGGTGGGGTAGAGTGGGGGGGTGTAGTGGTCAGGTTAAGAGGGGTAGTGGTGGGGGAGAGGGGGGTTAGGGTCAGGTTAGGAGGGGTAGCGGTGGGGTAGAGAGAGGGGGTTAATGGTGGGGTAGAGTGGGGGGGTGTAGTGGTCAGGTTAAGAGGGGTAGTGGTGGGGGAGAGGGGGGTTAGGGTCAGGTTAAGAGGGGTAGTGGTGGGGGAGAGGGGGGTTAGGGTCAGGTTAGGAGGGGTAGTGGTGGGGTACAGGGGGGGTAGGGAGGGTGCGTTAGAGCAATGTTAGATCAAAGAATTCCATGTTTTCACCTTTACACCCAAGGCCTTCTGGGAGTTTCCTTGAGGGTGCGGTCTGTGGTTGCTGGACACCTTCCCTGCCTAAGCAAGTTGTGACACACTCTGACCTCATTACTGAGAAAAATGCTTTTTATTTGAAATAAACTGTGGTTGAATTGACCGCGGTCATCCAGTCAGTCGACTGCCTGCCCCTCAATCAGACTCTAGTTGGCTCATTGGAAGATCAGTCGAGTGCCTGCCCCTCAATCAGACTCCAGTTGGCTCATTGGAAGATTAGTCGACTGCCTGCCCCTCAGACTCCAGTTGGCTCATTGGAAGATCAGTCGACTGCCTGCCCCTCAGACTCCAGTTGGCTCATTGGAAGATCAGTCGACTGCCTGCCCCTCAGACTCCAGTTGGCTCATTGGAAGATCAGTCGACTGCCTGCCCCTCAGACTCCAGTTGGCTCATTGGAAGATCAGTCAACTTCTAGTGAATCTTTATTTTCCATTTCAACAACTTTCTACTAGTGGTGTGCTAGATGCCTTGATTGATGTAAAACAAAATCCACTGGGGCTGATTTGCGTGATCCTTTCAAGCTGCAGCTTTCTGCTTCTCTGATTGCAGAATCTATTTCTGGTACCATCCCCAGGGTTTGGAATGCGGCCCAGGGTTTGGAATGCGGCCCAGGGTTTGGAATGCGGCCCAGGGTTTGGAATGCGGCCCAGGGTTTGGAATGCGGCCCAGGGTTTGGAATGCGGCCCAGGGTTTGGAATGCGGCCCAGGGTTTGGAATGCAGCCCAGGGTTTGGAATGCGGCCCAGGGTTTGGAATGCGGCCCAGGGTTTGGAATGCGGCCCAGGGTTTGGAATGCGGCCCATATACTCCACCCTTCACAAAAAGGTGGTGACCCGTGTGACCTAAATAATCATTGCCCCATGTCCAAACTCTATTGCCTAGCAACAATTCTAGAATCTTCAACTTGGATCCTTTTTTTAAACTACAAAATGTGTTCTAAATGTACACCAATCAGGTTTCAGACCAGGTCATAGCATCATCTCTGCTACTTCTTTTGGTTTTAAATGATGTTCTTAATTAAATGTTTAAATAAGAAATATTGTGAGGCTTTTTTTTTAAATCGACCTGGTCTAGAGCCTTTGACTGATTACTTTTTCAGTTTGAAAAGGATTTAAAGGACAGAACACAGTGTGTATTTACTGCTGGTGTTAAGTCAGGTTTTCTGGACATAACAATGGGTGTCCCACAGGGATCGATTCTTGGTCCAGTTCTTTTCAATATTTACATTAACAATATATGTTTATCTGTATAAAAAAACAACAACAGAGAAAACAACACCTGTATGTAGATGCAACTATGGTGTGTGCCATTGCCCCCACTGCTGACCAGGCTCTGTCAGAGCTTCAATCAACGCCCTGCAGAAAGCCTTTGTGGAACGGAAATTAGTAGTTTAACCCCATAGATTGACGGTGTGTCAATCTAAATAACATAATATGAAATCTCCATTAAAATCTGTCCTTCAGAGGAGTCCCGAGGAGTCAGAGGAGGAGTTCGGGAGCTCAGAGGAGTTCAGAGGAGGACCGAACATAGCGATATCTGGTTTCTGCATGGGCTGTGTCTACCGCATCCCCCAGGCCACCTTCCTGTTGTGGCCACACCTGTTGTGCAACAGCTGTGTTTGTCACTGTAAAAGACAACCCAAAAGTGGGTTTTCTCATGAAAATGTCTGTAGCTTCTGAACAGTTTGGCCTAAAAACTAATGTGACCCACTATGTAAAGATGAGTCTCTCATGAACACGATGTTGTTCTCTGTTTAGCTTTATGACCCACACAAGTGTCCCGGGACTCCTCTGAAGGTAACCGGGACCGGGACTCCTCTGAAGGTAACCGGGACCGGGACTCCTCTGAAGGTAACCGGGACCGGGACTCCTCTGAAGGTAACCGGGACCGGGACTCCTCTGAAGGTAACCGGGACCGGGATTCCTCTGAAGGTAACCGGGACCGGGACTCCTCTGAAGGTAACCGGGACCGGGACTCCTCTGAAGGTAACCGGGACCGGGACTCCTCTGAAGGTAACCGGGACCGGGACTCCTCTGAAGGTAACCGGGACCGGGACTCCTCTGAAGGTAACCGGGACCGGGATTCCTCTGAAGGTAACCGGGACCGGGACTCCTCTGAAGGTAACCGGGACCGGGACTCCTCTGAAGGTAACCGGGACCGGGACTCCTAAGAAGGTAACCGGGACCGGGACTCCTCTGAAGGTAACCGGGACCGGGACTCCTCTGAAGGTAACCGGGACCGGGACTCCTCTGAAGGTAACCGGGACCGGGACTCCTCTGAAGGTAACCGGGACCGGGACTCCTCTGAAGGTAACCGGCACCGGGATTCCTCTGAAGTTAACCGGGACCGGGACTCCTCTGAAGGTAACCGGTACCGGGACTCCTCTGAAGGTAACCGGGACCGGGACTCCTCTGAAGGTAACCGGGACCGGGACTCCTCTGAAGGTAACCGGGACCGAGACTCCTCTGAAGGTAACCGGGACCGAGACTCCTCTGAAGGTAACCGGGACCGAGACTCCTCTGAAGGTAACCGGGACCGGGACTCCTCTGAAGGTAACCGGGACCGAGACTCCTCTGAAGGTAACTGGGACTCCTCTGAAGGTAACCGGGACCGAGACTCCTCTGAAGGTAACTGGGACTCCTCTGAAGGTAACCGGTACCGAGACTCCTCTGAAGGTAACCGGGACCGAGACCCCTCTGAAGGTAACCGGGAACGAGACTCCTCTGAAGGTAACCGGGACTCCTCTGAAGGTAACCAGGACCGGGACTCCTCTGAAGGTAACCGGGACCGAGACTCCTCTGAAGGTAACCGGGACCGGGACTCCTCTGAAAGTAACCGGGACCGGGACTCCTCTGAAGGTAACTGGGACAGGGACTTTTCTGAAGGTAACCGGTACCGAGACTCCTCTGAAGGTAAACGGGACCGGGACTCCTCTGAAGGTAACCGGTACCGAGACTCCTCTGAAGGTAACCGGGACCGGGACTCCTCTGAAGGTAACCGGGACCGGGACTCCTCTGAAGGTAACCGGGACCGGGACTCCTCTGAAGGTAACCGGGACCGGGACTCCTCTGAAGGTAACCGGGACCGGGACTCCTCTGAAGGTAACCGGTACCGGGACCCCTCTGAAGGTAACCGGGACCGGGACTCCTCTGAAGGTAACCGGGACCGAGACTCCTCTGAAGGTAACCGGGACCGGGACACCTCTGAAGGTAACCGGGACCGGGACACCTCTGAAGGTAACCGGGACCGGGACTCCTCTGAAGGTAACCGGGACCGGGACTCCTCTTAAGGTAACCGGGACCGGGACTCCTCTTAAGGTAACCGGGACCGGGACTCCTATGAAGGTAACCGGGACACCTCTGAAGGTAACCGGGACCGGGACACCTCTGAAGGTAACCGGGACCGGGACTCCTCTGAAGGTAACCGGGACCGAGAATCCTCTGAAGGTAACCGGGACTCCTCTGAAGGTAACCGGGACCGAGACTCCTCTGAAGGTAACCGGGACCGGGACTCCTCTGAAGGTAACCGGGACCGAGACTCCTCTGAAGGTAACCGGGACTGGGACTCCTCTGAAGGTAACCGGTACCGAGACTCCTCTGAAGGTAACCGGGACTGGGACTCCTCTGAAGGTAACCGGGACTGGGACTCCTCTGAAGGTAACCGGTACCGAGACTCCTCTGAAGGTAACCGGGACTGGGACTCCTCTGAAGGTAACCGGTACTGAGACTCCTCTGAAGGTAACCGGTACCGAGACTCCTCTGAAGGTAACCGGGACTGGGACTCCTCTGAAGGTAACCGGTACCGAGACTCCTCTGAAGGTAACCGGGACTGGGACTCCTCTGAAGGTAACCGGGACCGGGACTCCTCTGAAGGTAACCGGGACCGGGACTCCTCTGAAGGTAACCGGCACCGGGATTCCTCTGAAGTTAACCGGGACCGGGACTCCTCTGAAGGTAACCGGTACCGGGACCCTTCTGAAGGTAACAGGGACCGGGACCCTTCTGAAGGTAACCGGGACCGGGACACCTCTGAAGGTAACCGGGACCGGGACACCTCTGAAGGTAACCGGGACTCCTCTGAAGGTAACCGGGACCGGGACTCCTCTGAAGGTAACCGGGACCGGGACTCCTCTGAAGGTAACCGGCACCGGGATTCCTCTGAAGTTAACCGGGACCGGGACTCCTCTGAAGGTAACCGGTACCGGGACTCCTCTGAAGGTAACCGGGACCGGGACTCCTCTGAAGGTAACCGGGACCGGGACTCCTCTGAAGGTAACCGGGACTCCTCTGAAGGTAACCGGTACCGAGACTCCTCTGAAGGTAACCGGGACCGGGACACCTCTGAAGGTAACCGGGACTCCTCTGAAGGTAACCGGTACCGAGACTCCTCTGAAGGTAACCGGGACCGAGACCCCTCTGAAGGTAACCGGGAACGAGACTCCTCTGAAGGTAACCGGGACTCCTCTGAAGGTAACCGGGACCGGGACTCCTCTGAAGGTAACCAGGACCGAGACTCCTCTGAAGGTAACCGGGACCGGGACTCCTCTGAAAGTAACCGGGACCGGGACTCCTCTGAAGGTAACTGGGACAGGGACTTTTCTGAAAGTAACCGGTACCGAGACTCCTCTGAAGGTAAACGGGACCGGGACTCCTCTGAAGGTAACCGGTACCGAGACTCCTCTGAAGGTAACCGGTACCGAGACTCCTCTGAAGGTAACCGGGACCGGGACTCCTCTGAAGGTAACCGGGACCGGGACTCCTCTGAAGGTAACCGGGACCGGGACTCCTCTGAAGGTAACCGGTACCGGGACCCCTCTGAAGGTAACCGATACCGGGACCCCTCTGAAGGTAACCGGGACCGGGACTCCTCTGAAGGTAACCGGGACCGAGACTCCTCTGAAGGTAACCGGGACCGGGACACCTCTGAAGGTAACCGGGACCGGGACACCTCTGAAGGTAACCGGGACCGGGACACCTCTGAAGGTAACCGGGACCGGGACTCCTCTTAAGGTAACCGGGACCGGGACTCCTCTTAAGGTAACCGGGACCGGGACTCCTCTTAAGGTAACTGGGACCGGGACTCCTATGAAGGTAACCGGGACCGGGACACCTCTGAAGGTAACCGGGACCGGGACACCTCTGAAGGTAACCGGGACCGGGACTCCTCTTAAGGTAACCGGGACCGGGACTCCTCTTAAGGTAACCGGGACCGAGAATCCTCTGAAGGTAACCGGGACTCCTCTGAAGGTAACCGGGACCGAGACTCCTCTGAAGGTAACCGGGACCGGGACTCCTCTGAAGGTAACCGGGACCGAGACTCCTCTGAAGGTAACCGGGACTGGGACTCCTCTGAAGGTAACCGGTACCGAGACTCCTCTGAAGGTAACCGGGACTGGGACTCCTCTGAAGGTAACCGGTACCGAGACTCCTCTGAAGGTAACCGGTACCGAGACTCCTCTGAAGGTAACCGGGACTGGGACTCCTCTGAAGGTAACCGGTACTGAGACTCCTCTGAAGGTAACCGGTACCGAGACTCCTCTGAAGGTAACCGGGACTGGGACTCCTCTGAATGTAACCGGTACCGAGACTCCTCTGAAGGTAACCGGGACTGGGACTCCTCTGAAGGTAACCGGGACCGGGACTCCTCTGAAGGTAACCTGGACCGGGACTCCTCTGAAGGTAACCGGCACCGGGATTCCTCTGAAGTTAACCGGGACCGGGACTCCTCTGAAGGTAACCGGTACCGGGACCCTTCTGAAGGTAACCGGGACCGGGACCCTTCTGAAGGTAACCGGGACCGGGACACCTCTGAAGGTAACCGGGACTCCTCTGAAGGTAACCGGGACCGGGACTCCTCTGAAGGTAACCGGTACCGAGACTCCTCTGAAGGTAACCGGTACCGAGACTCCTCTGAAGGTAAACGGGACCGGGACCCCTCTGAAGGTAACCGGTACCGAGACTCCTCTGAAGGTAACCGGTACCGAGACTCCTCTGAAGGTAACCGGGACCGAGACTCCTCTGAAGGTAACCGGGACCGGGACTCCTCTGAAGGTAAAGGGGACCGGGACTCCTCTGAAGGTAACCGGGACCGGGACTCCTCTGAAGGTAACCGGGACCGGGACTCCTCTGAAGGTAACCGGTACCGAGACTCCTCTGAAGGTAACCGGGACCGGGACTCCTCTGAAGGTAACCGGGACCGGGACTCCTCTGAAGGTAACCGGGACCGGGACTCCTCTGAAGGTAACCGGGACCGGGACTCCTCTGAAGGTAACCGGTACCGGGACCCCTCTGAAGGTAACCGGGACCGGGACTCCTCTGAAGGTAACCGGGACCGGGACTCCTCTGAAGGTAACCGGTACCGGGACACCTCTGAAGGTAACCGGGACCGAAACTCCTCTGAAGGTAGCCGGGACCGGGACCCCTCTGAAGGTAACCGGGACCGGGACACCTCTGAAGGTAACCGGTACCGGGACTCCTCTTAAGGTAACCGGGACCGGGACTCCTATGAAGGTAACGGGGACCGGGACACCTCTGAAGGTAACCGGGACACCTCTGAAGGTAACCGGGACCGGGACTCCTCTGAAGGTAACCGGGACCGGGACTCCTCTGAAGGTAACCGGGACCGGGACTCCTCTGAAGGTAACCGGGACCGGGACTCCTCTGAAGGTAACCGGTACCGAGACTCCTCTGAAGGTAACCGGGACCGAGAATCCTCTGAAGGTAACCGGGACTCCTCTGAAGGTAACCGGGACCGAGACTCCTCTGAAGGTAACAGGGACACCTCTGAAGGTAACCGGGACCGGGACACCTCTGAAGGTAACCGGGACCGGGACTCCTCTGAAGGTAACCGGGACCGAGACTCCTCTGTGAAGGTAACCGGGACTCCTCTGAAGGTAACCGGTACTGAGACTCCTCTGAAGGTAACCGGGACCGGGACACCTCTGAAGGTAACCGGGACCGGGACTCCTCTGAAGGTAACCGGGACCGAGACTCCTCTGAAGGTAACCGGGACCGGGAGTCCTCTGAATGTAACCCGGACCGGGACACCTCTGAAGGTAACCGGTACCGGGACTCCTCTGAAGGTAACCCGGACCGGGACACCTCTGAAGGTAACCGGTACCGGGACTCCTCTGAAGGTAACCGGTACCGGGACTCCTCTGAAGGTAACCGGTACCGGGACTCCTCTGAAGGTAACCGGGACCGGGACTCCTCTGAAGGTAACCGGGACCGGGACTCCTCTGAAGGTAACCGGGACCGGGACTCCTCTGAAGGTAACCGGGACCGGTTTAAAAAATGAATTGAAGTATGGAGGTAGTTTTTCACCTACCCCAAAAAGGGGTTAAATACGTGTGTCCCCCCCCCCACAAAAAAAAATATTTCCTGAGCTTTCTTATATCTCCTAGATATAGGACAGACACTTCAAAACCTTACTCATCATTATTCTTTTTTTGACATATATGATTGTGTTATTCAATACGTTTCTAAGGGCTATAGTAGTAAAGGCCAAAATCGAATATATTTTGATACATAAAGGGGTCCTAAAATTATCCTTTGTGCACAGGGGCATTGTCCTGCTGAAACAGGGAAAGGCCTTCCCAAAACTGTTTCCACAAAGTTGGAAGCATATAATCGTCTAGAATGATTTCCCTACACTGGAACTAAGGGTCCTAGCCTGGACCATGAAAAACAGCCCAGACCATTATTCCTCATCCACCAAACTTTACAGTTGGCACTATGCATTCGGGCAGGTAGCGTTCTCCTGGCATCCGCTAAACCAAGATTCATCCGTCGGACTGCCAGATGGTGAAGCGTGATTCATCACTACAGAGAACAAGTTTCAACTGCTCCAAAGTCCAATAGCTGACGCTTGGCATTACGCATGGTGATGTTAGGCTTGTGTCCGGCTGCTCTGCCATGGAAACCCATTTCATGAAGCTCCCGACGAACAGTTCTTGTGCTGATTTTACTTCCAGAGTCAATTTGGAACTCAGTAGTAAATGTTGCAACCGAGGTCAGACGATTCTCAGCACTAGGTCCTGTTCTGTGAGCTTGTGTGGCCTACCACTTCGCGGCTGAGCCGTTGTTGCTCCTAGACGTTTCCACTTCACAATAACAGCACTTACAGTTGACCGGGGCAGCTCTAGCGGGGCAGAAATTTCACGAACTGACTTGTTGGAAAGGTGGCCTCCTATGATGGTCCCACGTTGAAAGTCACTGAGTTCTTCAGTACAGGCTATTCTACTGCCAATGTTTGTCTATGGAGATTGCATGGCTGTGTGCTCGATGTTATACACCTGGCAGCAATGGGTGTGGCTGAAATAGCTGAATCCACTCATTTGAAGGGGTGTCCTCATACTTTTGGCGATATAATGTATCTTTCAAAAAGCATGTTGATATGTTAGTAAAGAAATTAAAGGGATACCTACTTCCCCAGAGTCAGCTGAACTTGTGGATACCACTTTTATGTCTCTGCATCCATTATGAAGGAAGTTAGAGGAAGTTTCGTGAGCCAATGTTAACTAGCATTAGCACAATGACTGGAGATCTATGGTATCTACTAGCATGTTAGCAGTTACCATAGACATCAAGTCATTGCGCTAACGCTAGTGAGCAACTTCCTTCAAACTGCGAAGACATAAAACTTGTATCCACGAGTTCATCTGACTCGTTAACAAAATCCTGAGGTATCCCTTTTAGAGAATTTAAAAAAGGCTTATTCTATAGGAATGAGTCTTGTTTTTCGTCAAGTAGCGGAAAACACAAACCACTCAGTCAACATGCGTTACGTTTACTGACTGTGGAGATATTGTCTGAGGGTTTAGTACAGAACATTTGAGTTTGTATCTGAACATTTGAGTTTGTAACACAACAGTCATGTTAACCCTCTAGCCTTCTGTCTAGTACCTAGAACACAACAGTCATGTTAACCCTCTAGCCTTCTCTCTAGTACCTAGTACACAGCAGTTATGTTAACCCTCTAGCCTTCTCTCTAGTACCTAGAACACAACAGTCATGTTAACCCTCTAGCCTTCTGTCTAGTACCTAGAACACAACAGTCATGTTAACCCTCTAGCCTTCTCTCTAGTACCTAGTACACAGCAGTTATGTTAACCCTCTAGCCTTCTCTCTAGTACCTAGAACACAACAGTCATGTTAACCCTCTAGCCTTCTCTCTAGTACCTAGTACACAACAGTCATGTTAACCCTCTAGCCTTCTGTCTAGTACCTAGAACACAACAGTCATGTTAACCCTCTAGCCTTCTGTCTAGTACCTAGAACACAACAGTCATGTTAACCCTCTAGCCTTCTCTCTAGTACCTAGAACACAACAGTCATGTTAACCCTCTAGCCTTCTCTCTAGTACCTAGAACACAACAGTCATGTTAACCCTCTAGCCTTCTGTCTAGTACCTAGAACACAACAATTATGTTAACCCTCTAGCCTTCTGTCTAGTACCTAGAACACAACAGTCATGTTAACCCTCTAGCCTTCTCTCTAGTACCTAGAACACAACAGTCATGTTAACCCTCTAGCCTTCTCTCTAGTACCTAGAACACAACAGTCATGTTAACCCTCTAGCCTTCTGTCTAGTACCTAGAACACAACAGTCATGTTAACTCTCTAGCCTTCTCTCTAGTACCTAGAACACAACAGTCATGTTAACCCTCTAGCCTTCTCTCTAGTACCTAGAACACAACAGTCATGTTAACCCTCTAGCCTTCTGTCTAGTACCTAGAACACAACAGTCATGTTAACCCTCTAGCCTTCTGTCTAGTACCTAGAACACAACAGTCATGTTAACCTTCTAGCCTTCTATGTAGTACCTAGTACACAGCAGTTATGTTAACCCTCTAGCCTTCTCTCTAGTACCTAGAACACAACAGTCATGTTAACCCTCTAGCCTTCTGTCTAGTACCGAGAACCCGACAGTCATGTTAACCCTCTAGCCTTCTCTCTAGTACCTAGAACACAACAGTCATGTTAACCCTCTAGCCTTCTGTCTAATACCTAGAACACAACAGTCATGTTAACCCTCTAGCCTTCTCTCTAGTACCTAGAACACAACAGTCATGTTAACCCTCTAGCCTTCTGTCTAATACCTAGAACACAACAGTCATGTTAACCCTCTAGCCTTCTCTCTAGTACCTAGAACACAACAGTCATGTTAACCCTCTAGCCTTCTGTCTAGTACCTAGTACACAACAGTCATGTTAACCCTCTAGCCTTCTGTCTAGTACCTAGAACACAACAGTCATGTTAACCCTCTAGCCTTCTCTCTAGTACCGAGAACCCGACAGTCATGTTAACCCTCTAGCCTTCTGTCTAGTACCTAGAACACAACAGTTGTACACAACAGTCATGTTAACCCTCTAGCCTTCTGTCTAGTACCTAGAACACAACAGTCATGTTAACCCTCTACCATACTGACTGGAGTGGATTGACTGGTATGGGATGGGTTGGCTAGTTGATTGAGGTGCAGTATATATACCTTCCAGCTTAACCACTGATACAGGGTCCTTCTAAGGCACTGAGTGTTGTATGGAGATGTATTTCTGTCTATGGATACTGCTCCCCTTCAATACAGCTTCTAAAGGGCTTTTAATACAGCCGCTAAAGGGCTTTAAATACAGCCGCTAAAGGGCTTTTAATACAGACTCTAAAGGGCTTTTAATACAGCCTCTAAAGGGCTTTTAATACAGCCGCTGAAGGGCTTTTAATACAGCCGCTAAAGGGCTTTTAATAACTCTCTAAAGGGCTTTTAATACAGCCTCTAAAGGGCTTTTAATACAGCCGCTAAAGGGCTTTTAATACAGCCGCTAAAGGGCTTTTAATACAGCCGCTAAAGGGCTTTTAATACAGCCGCTGAAGGGCTTTTAATACAGCCTCTAAAGGGCTTTTAATACAGCCTCTAAAGGGCTTTTAATACAGCCGCTAAAGGGCTTTTAATACAGCCGCTAAAGGGCTTTTAATACAGACGCTAAAGGGCTTTATATACAGCCGCTAAAGGGCTTTTAATACAGCCGCTAAAGGGCTTTATATACAGCCGCTAAAGGGCTTTTAATACAGCTTCTAAAGGGCTTTTAATACAGCCTCTAAAGGGCTTTTAATACAGACTCTAAAGGGCTTTTAATAACTCTCTAAAGTTATTTTAATAACTCTCTAAAGTTATTTTAATAACCCTCTAAAGAGCATGATTTGAACTAATGTAGGTAGTGTCTGAGATGGCAGTGGAGACCAGTGGTAAGTTTAGATCCATACTGCCCTCTAGTGGTCTATATGTATTATTGTTCAACTCAAGGGTGGATATCTGGCTGTGGAAATAATATTATTACCCTATAAAAAAAAAGATGCCTCCCAAATCAGTCGACCCTATGTCTTGTAGAAGGCTTACGTATTGTTATTATTATGCATTATGGATCGTTTGAGGTAAATGGAAATGTACACTTTATATACCATGTATCATTTTATTTCAATCTCGTCATTCAAAGACTCAATCATGGACACTCTTACTGACACGTGTGGCTGCTTTGCGTGATGTATTGTTGTCTCTACCTTCCTGATCTTTGTATTGTTGACTGTGCCCTATAATGATTGTACCATGTTTTTGTGCTCCTACCATGTTGTGTTGCTACCATGTTGTGTTGCTGCCATGTTGTGTTGCTACCATGCTGTGTTGCTACCATGTTGTTGTTTTGTTGTGTTGCTGCCATGTTGTGTTGCTACCATGTTGTGTTTCTACCATGTTGTGTTGCTACCATGCTGTTGTTTTGTTGTGTTGCTACCATGTTGTGTTGCTACCATGTTGTGTTTCTACCATGTTGTGTTGCTACCATGTTGTGTTGCTACCATGGTGTGTTGCTACCATGTTGTGTTTCTACCATGTTATGTTGCTACCATGCTGTGTTGCTACCATGTTGTGTTGTCATGTTGTGTTGCTACCATGTTGTGTTGCTACCATGTTGTGTTTCTACCATGTTGTGTTGTCATGTTGTGTTGCTACCATGTTGTTGTTTTGTTGTGTTGCTGCCATGTTGTGTTGCTACCATGTTGTGTTTCTACCATGTTGTGTTGCTACCATGTTGTTGTTTTGTTGTGTTGCTACCATGTTGTGTTTCTACCATGTTGTGTTGCTACCATGTTGTGTTTCTACCATGTTGTGTTGTCATGTTGTGTTGCTACTATGTTGTGTTGCTACCATGTTGTGTTGTCATGTTGTGTTGCTACCATGTTGTGTTGCTACCATGTTGTGTTGTCATGCTGTGTTGCTACCATGTTGTGTTGCTACCATGTTGTATTGTTACCATGTTGTTGTTTTGTTGTGTTGCTACCATGTTGTTGTTTTGTTGTGTTGCTACCATGTTGTGTTTCTACCATGTTGTGTTGCTACCACGTTGTTGTTTTGTTGTGTTGCTACCATGTTGTGTTGCTACCATGTTGTGTTGCTACCATGTTGTGTTGCTACCATGTTGTGTTGCTACCATGTTGTGTTGCTACCATGCTGTGTTGCTACCATGTTGTGTTGCTACCATGTTGTGTTGCTACCATGTTGTGCTGCTACCATGTTGTGTTTCTACCATGTTGTTTTGTTGTGTTGCTGCCATGTTGTGTTTCTACCATGTTGTGTTGCTACCATGCTGTGTTGCTACCATGTTGTGTTGCTACCATGTTGTGTTGCTACCATGTTGTGTTTCTACCATGTTGTGTTGCTACCATGTTGTGTTGCTGCCAGGTTTTGTTGCTACCATGCTGTGTTGCTACCATGTTGTGTTGCTACCATGTTGTGTTGCTACAATGCTGTGTTGCTACCATGTTGTGTTGCTACCATGTTGTGTTGTGTTGCTACCATGTTGTGTTGCTACAATGCTGTGTTGCTACCATGTTGTGTTGCTACCATGCTGTGTTGCTACAATGCTGTGTTGCTACCATGTTGTGTTGCTACCATGTTGTGTTGCTACCATGTTGTGTTGCTACCATGCTGTGTTGCTGCCATGTTGTGTGTTGCTGCCATGTTGTGTGTTGCTGCCATGTTGTGTTGCTACCATGTTGTGTTTCTACCATGTTGTGTTGTCATGTTGTGTTGCTAGCATGTTGTGTTTCTACGTTGTTGTGTTGTCATGTTGTGTTGCTACCATGTTGTGTTTCTACCATGTTGTGTTGTCATGTTGTGTTGCTACCATGTTGTGTTTCTACCATGTTGTGTTGTCATGTTGTGTTGCTACCATGTTGTGTTTCTACCATGTTGTGTTGCTACCATGTTGTGTTGCTACATGTTGTTGTTTTGTTGTGTTGCTACCATGTTGTGTTGCTGCCATGTTGTGTTGCTACCATGTTGTGTTTCTACCATGTTGTGTTGCTACCATGTTGTGTTGCTACCATGTTGTGTTGCTACCATGTTGTGTTGCTGCCATGTTGTGTTCCTACCATGTTGTGTTGCTACCATGCTGTGTTGCTACCATGTTGTGTTTCTACCATGTCGTGTTGCTACCATGATTTGTTTCTACCATGTTGTGTTGCTACCATGTTGTGTTGCTGCCAGGTTGTGTTGCTACCATGCTGTGTTGCTACCATGTTGTGTTGCTACCATGTTGTGTTGCTACAATGCTGTGTTGCTACCATGTTGTGTTGCTACCATGTTGTGTTGCTACCATGTTGTGTTGCTACAATGCTGTGTTGCTACCATGTTGTGTTTCTACCATGTTGTGTTGCTACCATGTTGTGTTGCTACAATGCTGTGTTGCTACCATGTTGTGTTCCTACCATGTTGTGTTGCTACCATGTTGTGTTGCTACAATGCTGTGTTGCTACCATGTTGTGTTGCTACCATGTTGTGTTGCTACCATGCTGTGTTGCTACAATGCTGTGTTGCTACCATGTTGTGTTGCTACCATGTTGTGTTTCTACCATGTTGTTGTTTTGTTGTGTTGCTGCCATGTTGTGTTTCTACCATGTTGTGTTGCTACCATGCTGTGTTGCTACCATGTTGTGTTGCTACCATGTTGTGTTGCTACCATGTTGTGTTTCTACCATGTTGTGTTGCTACCATGTTGTGTTGCTGCCAGGTTTTGTTGCTACCATGCTGTGTTGCTACCATGTTGTGTTGCTACCATGTTGTGTTGCTACAATGCTGTGTTGCTACCATGTTGTGTTGCTACAATGCTGTGTTGCTACCATGTTGTGTTGCTACCATGTTGTGTTGCTACCATGTTGTGTTGCTACAATGCTGTGTTGCTACCATGTTGTGTTGCTACCATGCTGTGTTGCTACAATGCTGTGTTGCTACCATGTTGTGTTGCTACCATGTTGTGTTGCTACCATGCTGTGTTGCTGCCATGTTGTGTGTTGCTGCCATGTTGTGTTGCTACCATGTTGTGTTTCTACCATGTTGTGTTGTCATGTTGTGTTGCTAGCATGTTGTGTTTCTACGTTGTTGTGTTGTCATGTTGTGTTGCTACCATGTTGTGTTTCTACCATGTTGTGTTGCTACCATGTTGTGTTGCTACATGTTGTTGTTTTGTTGTGTTGCTACCATGTTGTGTTGCTGCCATGTTGTGTTGCTACCATGTTGTGTTTCTACCATGTTGTGTTGCTACCATGTTGTGTTGCTGCCATGTTGTGTTCCTACCATGTTGTGTTGCTACCATGCTGTGTTGCTACCATGTTGTGTTTCTACCATGTCGTGTTGCTACCATGATTTGTTTCTACCATGTTGTGTTGCTACCATGTTGTCTTGCTGCCAGGTTGTGTTGCTACCATGCTGTGTTGCTACCATGTTGTGTTGCTACCATGTTGTGTTGCTACAATGCTGTGTTGCTACCATGTTGTGTTGCTACCATGTTGTGTTGCTACCATGCTGTGTTGCTACAATGCTGTGTTGCTACCATGTTGTGTTGCTAACATGTTGTGTTGCTACCATGTTGTGTTGCTACCATGCTGTGTTGCTACCATGTTGTGTTGCTAACATGCTGTGTTGCTGCCATGTTGTGTTTCTACCATGTTGTGTTGCTAACATGTTGTGTTGCTGCCATGTTGTGTTGCTACCATGCTGTGTTGCTACCATGTTGTGTTGCTAACATGCTGTGTTGCTGCCATGTTGTGTTGCTACCATGCTGTGTTGCTACCATGCTGTGTTGCTAACATGTTGTGTTGCTACCATGTTGTGTTGCTACCATGCTGTGTTGCTACAATGCTGTGTTGCTACCATGTTGTGTTGCTAACATGCTGTGTTGCTGCCATGTTGTGTTTCTACCATGTTGTGTTGCTACCATGTTGTGTTTCTACCATATTGTGTTGTCATGTTGTGTTGCTAGCATGTTGTGTTTCTACCATGTTGTGTTGTCATGTTGTGTTGCTACCATGTTGTGTTTCTACCATGTTGTGTTGCTACCATGTTGTGTTGCTGCCATGTTGTGTTGCTACCATGTTGTGTTGCTGCCATGTTGTGTTGCTACCATGTTGTTGTTTCGTTGTGTTGCTACCATGTTGTGTTGTCATGTTGTGTTGCTAGCATGTTGTGTTTCTACCATGTTGTGTTGTCATGTTGTGTTGCTACCATGTTGTGTTTCTACCATGTTGTATTGCTGCCATGTTGCTACCATGTTGTTGTTTCGTTGTGTTGCTACCATGTTGTGTTGCTGCCATGTTGTGGTGCTACCATGTTGTGTTGCTACCATGTTGTGTTGCTACAATGTTGTTGTTTTGTTGTGTTGCTGCCATGTTGTGCTGCTACCATGTTGTTGTTTTGTTGTGTTGCTGCCATGTTGTGCTGCTACCATGTTGTGTTGCTGCCATGTTGTGTTTCTACCATGTTGTGTTGCTACCATGTTGTGTTTCTACCATGTTGTGTTTCTACCATGTTGTGTTTCTACCATGTTGCGTTGCTACCATGTTGCGTTGCTACCATGTTGTGTTTCTACCATGTTGTGTTGCTACCATGTTGTTGTTTTGTTGTGTTGCTACCATGTTGTGTTGCTACCATGTTGTTGTTTTGTTGTGTTGCTACCATGTTGTGTTGCTACCATGTTGTTGTTTTGTTGTGTTGCTACCACGTTGTGCTGCTACCATGTTGTTGTCATGTTGTGTTGCTACCATGTTGTTGTCATGTTGTGTTGCTACCATGTTGTGCTGCTACCATGTTGTTGTCATGTTGTTTTGCTACAATGCTGTTGTCATGTTGTGTTGCTACCATGTTGTGATGCTACCATGTTGTGTTGCTACCATGTTGTTGTCATGTTGTGTTGCTACCATGTTGTGTTGCTACCATGTTGTTGTCATGTTGTGTTGCTACCATGTTGTTGTCATGTTGTGTTGCTACCATGTTGTTGTCATGTTGTGTTGCTACCATGTTGTGTTGCTACCATGTTGTGTTGCTACCATGTTGTTGTCATGTTGTGTTGCTACCATGTTGTTGTCATGTTGTGTTGCTACCATGTTGTGTTGCTACCATGTTGTTGTCATGTTGTGTTGCTACCATGTTGTTGTCATGTTGTGTTGCTACCATGTTGTTGTCATGTTGTGTTGCTACCATGTTGTTGTCATGTTGTGTTGCTACCATGTTGTTGTCATGTTGTGTTGCTACCATGTTGTGTTGTTGTCATGTTGTGTTGCTACCATGTTGTGTTGCTACCATGTTGTTGTCATGTTGTGTTGCTACCATGTTGTTGTCATGTGTTGCTGCCATGTTGTTGTCATGTTGTGTTGCTACCATGTTGTTGGCATGTTGTGTTGCTACCATGTTGTATTGCTACCATGTTGTTGGCATGTTGTGTTGCTACCATGCTGTATTGCTACCATGTTGTGTTGCTACCATGTTGTTGTCATGTTGTGTTACTACCATGTTGTGTTGCTACCATGTTGTGTTGCTACCATGCTGTGTTGTCATGTGTTGCTACCATTTTGTTGTCATGTTGTGTTCCTACCATGTTGTGTTGCTACCATGTTGTGTTGCTACCATGCTGTGTTGTCACGTGTTTCTACCATGTTGTTGTCATGTTGTGTTGCTACCATGTTGTGTTGCTACCATGTTGTGTTGCTACCATGTTGTTGTCATGTTGTGTTGCTACCATGTTGTTGTTATGTTGTGTTGCTACCATGCTGTGTTGTCATGTGTTGCTGCCATGCTGTGTTGTTGTCTTAGATCTCTCTTTATGTAGTGTTGTGTTGTCTCTCTTGTCATGATGTGTGTTTTATCCTATATATATATATGTTTTTTAGTTTTTTATTATTAATCCCAGCCCCCGTCCCCGCAGGAGGCCTTTTGCCTTTTGGTAGGCCGTCATTGTAAATAAGAATTTGTTCTTAACTGACTTGCCTATTTAAATAAAGGTAAAAAAATAAAATAAAATTTAAAAAATCCTTTCTATGGAAAACACACTGGACACATTTGGATCTTTAAGTAGCTTTTGCATGTTTACTACAGCAAAGACAATATACTGTGGTTCTACAGCGAATATAGGCCAACACCATGTCTATGGGTTACAAAAAACAACTGCAAAGCTGACTATAACATAATATCCGTTATTTGCCTAAAACACAAAAGACATTTCCAGAGAGAAATAGAGAGAAAGAGAGAAGTCCATGCCACAGAAATAAGGAAGTAGCCTACCCACCAAGGCAAGGGAGTGGCTTGGCTCGAGTAAATACCTGCTCCACATACACCTTCTGTTGGAGTCAGAGTCACTCAGGACTAGGAACCAATCTTTAAGAAATAACTATAGAAGATTTCTGTGCAGATGCTCGTGGGGGAACATGTCCTTTAATTAGGTAAGACGCAAATATAATAACTTCAATGTGTTTTATAACTGTCAGACGAGTCAACTCAGATTCCGGTGTTTTAGAGGCATAGCGGATGTTACCTCCATCAAGGTATTTCCAAGCGGTTGGAGTTATCAATTGTTGTTTACGTTTTCCTCGAAACTATACTATTAAACTAAACTATTCGTGGGTCGTTTGAAGTCAGTAAAAAAGTATACCATCATATTAGTTATAATATAAACATGAAGCCTGAGGACAGAACATATGCCTTGAGTAAGGTGATTGACATTTCTTGACGGTATGAGTGCTTTACCAGTGTAGATATATGAAAGCATTGCATTTGCTACCTGAGTTGAGTTGGAAGAATCTCCATTTTATCTGCAAGTCTGTTCATGTGAAATTGTTTGCGCGCATTCCAGCACCTGGGGTTGTGACTCTGCAGTATGCAACTCTACCAACTCCAAATCATTCCTATCAACTCCAACTCAAACTTATCAACTCCAAATCATTCCTATCAACTCCAACTCAAACTTATCAACTCCAACTCATTCCTATCGACTCCAACTCCAACTAATCTACTCCAACTCAACCCTGCTAACTCCAACTCATTCCTATCAACTCCAAATCATTCTTATCAACTCCAACTCAAACTTATCAACTCCAACTCAACCCTGCCAACTCCAACTCAACCCTGCTAACTCCAAATCAACCCTGCTAACTCCAACTCAACCCTATCAACTCCAACTCAACCCTGCCAACTCCAACTCAACCCTATCAACTCCAACTCAACCCTGCTAACTCCAACTCAACCCTGCCAACTCCAAAACAAGTCTTTGTATACTGACTCTTTTGGAAAAGGTAAGTATACAAGGGGTGTCTGCATTTGTGGCCTCAGAGGTCACCTGATCTGTCAAATGTAGTGTCAGTTGTCAGACGTTGGTTTTTCCGTTTGTAAAACGGATATTATGGATTAGAAGAAGGTGTATAATGCCTTGAATGAAACATCATGGGAGCGTTTCGTAAAAAATATGTCACGTCATACCCATGGATGGTATTTCTGTCAATGGCTGATTGGACATTACTAGTGATGATACATAGAAATGCTTATGGCGTAATAAAGGAGACAGCTCCTGTCCTGATTGACAGATATTTAATTACAGAGAGACAGACAAGCCGTGACATATCCCTCTGTTTGAGTAATGACTGGTTTCCTATACGATACTATATTAATTACAGAGATCCTTGACATATCGCCCTGTTTGAGTAATGACTGGTTTCCTATACGATACTACTGTATAATACAAATATATTAATATACTACTCTTTAAACTGTAAGAAAAGAAGCAGTACACACAATTAACATGGGCGACATTTTGGATATTCCACCTGTAAATGCTTCTCTGTTGTATGTCAACAGACATGTAGTTGACATGTTGAGGAATTTCTATTCAAATCCCTCAAATCTACTATGACCTCAAACTATAGTTTTGGCAAGTCGGTGAGGACATCTACTTTGTGCATGACACAAGTCATTTCTCCAACTATTGTTAACAGACAGATTATTTAATTTATAACTCACTGTATCACAATTCCAGTGGGTCAGAAGTTTACGTACACTAAGTTGACTGTGCCTTTAAACAGCTTGGAAAGTTCCAGAAAATGATGTCATGGCTTTAGAAGATTCTGATAGGCTAATTGACATCATTTGAATCAATTGGAGGTGTACCTGTGAATGTATTTCAAGGCCTACCTTCAAACTCAGTGCCTCTTTGCTTGACATCATGGGAAAATCAAAAGAAATCAGCCAAGACCTCATCAAAAAAATTGTGTACCTCCACATGTCTGGTTCATCATTGGGAGAAATTTCCAAACGCCTGAAGGTACCACGTTCATCTGTACGAACAATAGTATGCAAGTATAAACACCACGGGACCACACAGCCGTCATACCGCTCAGGAAGGAGACACGTTCTGTCCCCTAGAGCTGAACGTACTTTGCTGCGAAAAGCGCAAATCAATCCCAGAACAACAGCAAAGGACCTTGTGAAGATGCTGGAGGAAACAGGTACAAAAGTATCTATCTCCACAGTAAAACGAGTCCTATATCGACATAACCTGAAAGGCCTCTCAGCAAGGAAGAAGCCACTGCTCCAAAACCGCCATCTACGGTTTGCAACTGCACATGGGGACAAAGATCGTACTTTTGGAGAAATGTCCTCTGGTCTGATGAAACAAAAGTAGAACTGTTTGGCCATAATGACCATCGTTATGTTTGGAGGAAAAAGGAGGAGGCTTGCAAGCTGAAGAACACCATCCCAACCGTGAAGCACGGGGGTGGCAGCATCATGTTGTGGGGGTGGCAGCATCATGCTGTGGGGGTGCTTTGCTGCAGGAGGGACTGGTGCACTTCACAAAATAGATGGCATCATGAGGTGGGAAATTATGTGGATATATTGAAGCAACATTTCAAGATATCAGTCAGGAAGTTAAAGCTTGTTCCAATAACGGCGAGCTTTACACCCCTCCAGCTGACGCTTGGCATTGCGCATGGTGATCTTAGGCTTGTGTGCAGCTGCTGGGCCTTGGAAACCCATTTCACGAAGCTCCCGACGAACAGTTATTGTGCTGACGTTCCTTCCAGAGGCAGTTTGGAATTTGTTTGTGAGTGTTGCAACCGAGGACAGACTATTTTTACACGCTACATCTCGGCGGTCCCGTTCTGGGAGCGTGTGTGGCCTACCATTTTGAGGCTGAGCGGTTGTTGCTCCTAGACATTTCCACTTCACAAAAACAGCTCTTACAGTTTACCGTGGAAGCTCTAGTAGGGCAGAAATTTGACAAACTGACTTGTTGAAAAGGTGGCATCCTATGACAGTGTCACGTTGAAAGTCACTTAGCTCTTCATTAAGGCCATTCAACTGCCAATGTGTTGCTTCGGGAGATTGCATGGCTGTGTGCTCAATTTTATACACATGTCAGCAGAGGGTGTGGCTGAAATAGCCAAGTCCACTAATTTGAAGGGGTGTCCACATACTGCTGTATATACAGTGTATAGCAAACAGACTAGCAGCAGCATATAGGATGATTGTATGTGAGTGTGTGTGCTCATGTGCGTTCGTGTGGAGAGTCCATTGAGTGTGCATAGAGTCAGTGTAAAAACATTTCATGAAACAAAAAAGTTCCATGCAGCCATTTAGTTAGCTATTTGGTTAGCCATTTAGTTAGTCATTTAGTTAGCCATTTAGTTAGCTATTTGGTTAGCCATTTAGTTAGTCATTTAGTTAGCCATTTAGTTAGCTATTTGGTTAGTCATTTAGTTAGCCATTTAGTTAACCTTTTAGTTAGCTATTTGGTTAGCCATTTAGTTATTCATTTAGTTAGTCATTTAGTTAGCCATTTAGTTAGCTATTTGGTTAGCTATTTAGTTAGTCATTTAGTTAGCTATTTGGTTAGCTATTTGGTTAGCTATTTGGTTAGCCATTTAGTTAGTCATTTAGTTAGCTATTTGGTTAGCTATTTGGTTAGCCATTTAGTTAGTCATTTGGTTAGCCATTTAGTTAGTCATTTAGTTAGCCATTTAGTTAGTCATTTAGTTAGCTATTTGGTTAGCTATTTGGTTAGCTATTTGGTTAGCCATTTAGTTAGCTATTTGGTTAGCCATTTAGTTAGTCATTTAGTTAGCCATTTAGTTAGCTATTTGGTTAGCTATTTGGTTAGCTATTTAGTTAGTCATTTAGTTAGCTATTTGGTTAGCTATTTGGTTAGCCATTTAGTTAGTCATTTAGTTAGCTATTTGGTTAGCTATTTGGTTAGCCATTTAGTTAGTCATTTAGTTAGCCATTTAGTTAGCTATTTGGTTAGCTATTTGGTTAGCTTTTTAGGTATCTATTTGGTTAGCTGTTTAGTTAGATATTTAGTTAGCTATTTAGCAGTCGTATGGCTTGGGGATAGAATCTGTTCAGGAGTCATAAGGGGTTTTAACAAGAAATGTGTGGAGTGGTTGAAAAACAAGTTTTAATGACTCCAACCTAAGTGTATGTAAACTTACAACTTCAATTGTACATCCTGATGCCTAGTCACCTTACCCCTAAGCAGGGTAGCCTAGTGGTTAGAGCGTTGGACTAGTAACCGAAAGGTTGCAAGTTCAAATCCCCGAGCTGACAAGGTACAAATCTGTCGTTCTGCCCCTGAACAGGCAGTTAACCCACTGTTCCTAGGCCGTCATTGAAAATAAGAATTTGTTCTTAACTGACTTGCCTAGTTAAATAAAGGTAAAATAAATAAAAATAAATATCTCAATCAAACCAAATACTATTGGTCGCTTAAACATATTTAGCAGATGTTTTTGCGGGTGTAGCGAAATGCTTGTGTTCCCAGCTCCAAGTAGTATTTAACAATTCACAACAATACACACATCTAAAAGTAAAAGAATAGAATTAAGAAATATACATTTTATACATACATATTGTACATTTTAGGACAAGCAATGCCAGAGTGGCGTTGACTAAATACAGTAGAATATAATACAGTATATTCATATGGGATGAGTAAAGCAGTATGTAATCATTATTAAAGTGACTAGTGTTCCATTATTTAAGTGGCCAGTGATTCCATGTCTCAGTCCCAGCTTTGATGCACCTGTACTGACCTCACCTTCTGGATGATATCGGGGTGAACAGGCCGTGGCTCATGTGGTTGTTGTCCTTGATGATATTTTATGGCCTTTCCTGTGACATCAGGTGGTGTAGATGTCCTGGAGGTCAGGTAGTGTGCCCCCAGTGATGCGTTGGGCAGACCGCACCACCCTCTGGAGAGCCTTACGGTTGTGGGCGGAGCAGTTGCCGTACCAGGCGGAGATACAGCCCAACAGGATGCTCTCGATTGTGCATCTGTAAAGGTTCCTGAGGGTTTTAGGTGACAAGCCAAATTTATGCTGTTGCGCCTTCTTCACCACACTGTCTGTGTGGGTGGACCATTTCAGATCGTCAGTGATGTGTACGCCGAGGAACTTGAAGATTTTCATTTTCTCCACTGCTGTCCTGTCGATGTGTATAGGGGCGTGCTCCCTCTGCTGTTTCCTGAAGCCCACGATCAGCTCCTTTGTTTTGTTGACGGTGAGGGAGAGGTTATTTTCCAGGCGCCACATCGCCAGGGCCCTCACCTCCTCCCTGTAGGCTGTCTCGTCATTGTTGGTAATCAGGTCTACTACTGTTGTGTCATCTGAAAACTTGATGATTGAGTTGGAGGTGTGTGTGGCCACACAGCCGTGGGTGAACAGCGAGTACAGGTGGGGACTAAGCACGCACCCTTGTGGGGCCCCTGTCTTGAGGATCAGCGTATTGGAGGTGTTGTTTCCTACCTTCACCACCTGGGGGGGCGGCCCGTCAGGAAGTCCAGGACCCAGTTGCACAGGGCGGGGTTCAGTCCCAGGGCCCCAAGCTTGATGAGCGTGGAGAGTACTATGGTGTTGAATGCTGTGCTGAAGTCAATGAACAGCATTCTGATGTAGATATTCTTCTTGTCCAGGTGGGATAGTTTGCCGTGCAATGGCGATTGCATCGTCTGTTGATCTATTGGGGCGGTAAGCAAATTGCAGTGGGTCTAGGGTGAGGTAGAGGTGATATGATCTTTAACTAGCCTCTCAAAGCACTTCATGATAATAGAAGTGAGTGCTAGGTGGCAATAGTCTTTTAGTTCAGTTACCTTTGCTTTCTTGGGTGATTGATTGAATATGTCTGCAAACACTCCAGCCAGCTGGTCTGCGCATGCTCTGAGGACAGTTTGGATGCCTTCTGGGCCGGCAGCCTTGCGAGCGTTAATACTCCTAAAAACGTCTTGCTCTTTGTCGGCCACGGAAAACAAGAGCCCACAGTCCTTGGAAGCAGGCCACATCGGTATCACTGTGTTTTCCGCAAACCGGGTGAAGGTGTTTAGCTTGTTTGGGAGCAAGACGTAGGTACCGCGACGTGGCTGGTTTTCCCTTTGTAAACCGTGATTGTCTCTAGACCTTGTCACATACGTCTCGTGTCTGAGCCGTTGAATTGCGACACCACTTAGACTCCAGTGTCTCTGTCACCTTGCCCCTACATACATCTACCTCTAGCACTCCAGTCCCCGTCATCTTGCCCCTATACATATCTACCTCTAGCACTCCAGTGTCCCTATCATCTTACCCCTATACATATCTACCTATATCACTCCAGTATCCCTGCACATTGGAAATATGGTATTGGAATAAAAGCTGCCAGATGCTTTATGTACACACACAAAGCTTATTTCTCAAAAATGTTGTGCACAAATTTGTCTATATTCCTGTTAGTAAGCATTTCTCCTTTGCCAAGATAATCCATCCACCTGTTAGGTGTGGCATATCAAGAAGCTGATTAAACAACATGATCATTACATAGTTGTGCCTTGTGTTGGGGACAATAAAAGGCCACCCAAAAATGTGCGGTTTTGTTACACAACACAATGCCACAGATGTCTCAAGGTTTGAGGGAGCATGCGATTGGCATGCTGGCTGTAAGAATGTCCACCAGAACTGTTGCCAGAGAATTGAATGTTCATATCTCTACCATAAGGTGCCTCCAATGTTATTTTAAAGAATTTGGCAGTACCTCCAACCGGCCTTTACAACCTCAGACCACGTGTAACCACGCCAGCCCAGGACCTCCACATCCAGCTTCTTCACCTGCCGGATCGTCTGAAACCATTTCTACACAAACTGTCAGAAACCGTCTCAGAGAAGCTCATCTCCAGGCTCGTCGTCCTCACCATGGTCTTGACCTGACCGCAGTTTGGCGTCGTAACCGACTTCAGTGGCAAAACGCTCACCTCCGATGGCCGCTGGCACACTGGAGAAGTGTCCTCTTCACGGATGAATCCCAGTTTCAACTGTACCGGGCATATTGCAGACGTATGGGGTTTTGTGGGCGAGAGGTTTGGGTGTTGTCAATGTTGTGAACACAGTGCCCCATGGTGGCGGTGGGGTTATGGTATGGGACAGGCATAAGCTATTAACAGTGCCCCATGGTGGCGGTGGGGTTATGGTATGGGGTAGGCATAAGCTATTAACAGTGCCCCATGGTGGCGGTGGGGTTATGGTATGGGACAGGCATAAGCTATTAACAGTGCCCCATGGTGGCGGTGGGGTTATGGTATGGGACAGGCATAAGCTATTAACAGTGCCCCATGGTGGGGTTATGGTATGGGGTAGGCATAAGCTATTAACAGTGCCCCATGGTGGCGGTGGGGTTATGGTATGGGGTAGGCATAAGCTATTAACAGTGCCCCATGGTGGCGGTGGGGTTATGGTATGGGGTAGGCATAAGCTATTAACAGTGCCCCATGGTGGCGGTGGGGTTATGGTATGGGGTAGGCATAAGCTATTAACAGTGCCCCATGGTGGCGGTGGGGTTATGGTATGGGGTAGGCATAAGCTATTAACAGTGCCCCATGGTGGCGGTGGGGTTATGGTATGGGGTAGGCATAAGCTATTAACAGTGCCCCATGGTGGCGGTGGGGTTATGGTATGGGACAGGCATAAGCTATTAACAGTGCCCCATGGTGGCGGTGGGGTTATGGTATGGGACAGGCATAAGCTATTAACAGTGCCCCATGGTGGCGGTGGGGTTATGGTATGGGACAGGCATAAGCTATTAACAGTGCCCCATGGTGGCGGTGGGGTTATGGTATGGGACAGGCATAAGCTATTAACAGTGCCCCATGGTGGCGGTGGGGTTATGGTATGGGACAGGCATAAGCTATTAACAGTGCCCCATGGTGGCGGTGGGGTTATGGTATGGGACAGGCATAAGCTATTAACAGTGCCCCATGGTGGCGGTGGGGTTATGGTATGGGACAGGCATAAGCTATTAACAGTGCCCCATGGTGGCGGTGGGGTTATGGTATGGGACAGGCATAAGCTATTAACAGTGCCCCATGGTGGCGGTGGGGTTATGGTATGGGACAGGCATAAGCTATTAACAGTGCCCCATGGTGGCGGTGGGGTTATGGTATGGGACAGGCATAAGCTATTAACAGTGCCCCATGGTGGCGGTGGGGTTATGGTATGGGGTAGGCATAAGCTATTAACAGTGCCCCATGGTGGCGGTGGGGTTATGGTATGGGGTAGGCATAAGCTATTAACAGTGCCCCATGGTGGCGGTGGGGTTATGGTATGGGACAGGCATAAGCTATTAACAGTGCCCCATGGTGGCGGTGGGGTTATGGTATGGGGTAGACATAAGCTATTAACAGTGCCCCATGGTGGCGGTGGGGTTATGGTATGGGGTAGGCATAAGCTATTAACAGTGCCCCATGGTGGCGGTGGGGTTATGGTATGGGGTAGGCATAAGCTATTAACAGTGCCCCATGGTGGCGGTGGGGTTATGGTATGGGGTAGGCATAAGCTATTAACAGTGCCCCATGGTGGCGGTGGGGTTATGGTATGGGACAGGCATAAGCTATTAACAGTGCCCCATGGTGGCGGTGGGGTTATGGTATGGGGTAGACATAAGCTATTAACAGTGCCCCATGGTGGCGGTGGGGTTATGGTATGGGGTAGGCATAAGCTATTAACAGTGCCCCATGGTGGCGGTGGGGTTATGGTATGGGACAGGCATAAGCTATTAACAACGAACACAACTGCATTTAATTGATGATAATTTGATACCGTGACGAGAGCCTGAGGCCCATTGTCGTGCCTTTCATCCACCACCATCACCTCATGTTTCAGCATCATAACGTACGACTCCATGTCACAAGTGTCTGTACACAATTCCTAGAAACTGAAAACGTCCCAGTTCTTTCCGTCAAGCATGTTTGGGATGCTCTGGATCGACGCGTACGACAACGTGTTCCAGTTCCCGCCAATATCCAGCAACTTCACACAGTTATTGAAGAGGAGCGGGTCAACATTCCACAGGCCACCAATCAACAGCCTGGTATCTATGACCAATAGATGCATATCTGTATTCCCAGTCGTGTAAAATCCGTAGCTTAGGAGCTAATGATTTTATTATAATTGTATATGTTGCGTTTATATGTTTTGTTCAGTGTACATTGTTATTGATTACTGTATTAAAAACACTTGAAAGGAAAGCATTTCACTGTACTTGTGTACGTGACAGTAAAACTTTAAACTATGGGGAAATTAAGTAAAATATCGCAACGGGATCGTGGAATATACCGTCAATATGTGTTCCTTTTTCATCTGCTGTAGATTTGTATTTAAGATTTTTTTATGTCAAAACTTGAAATGGGATCCGTCGCCTATATAGTTCACTACTTTTCCCTACGTGGCACTAGATAGGGAATAGGGTGCCATTTGGGACATAGATATTATTTAGCAGTGTGAAGCAGATAACATAACCTCATGACCCCTGGTTCATGTTGTAGACATAGACAGGTAACATGACCTCATGACCTCTGGTTCATGTTGTAGACACAGACAGGTAACATGACCTCATGACCCCTGGTTCATGTTGTAGACACAGACAGCTAACATAACCTCATGACCCCTGGTTCATGTTGTAGACACAGACAGGTAACATGACCTCATGACCCCTGATTCATGTTGTAGACATAGACAGGTAACATGACCTCATGACCCCTGGTTCATGTTGTAGACACAGACAGGTAACATGACCTCATGACCCCTGGTTCATGTTGTAGACATAGACAGGTAACATGACCTCATGACCCCTGGTTCATGTTGTAGACATAGACAGGTAACATGACCTCATGACCCCTGGTTCATGTTGTAGACATAGACAGGTAACATGACCTCATGACCCCTGATTCATGTTGTAGACATAGACAGGTAACATGACCTCATGACCCCTGGTTCATGTTGTAGACATAGACAGGTAACATGACCTCATGACCCCTGGTTCATGTTGTAGACACAGACAAGCAGACAGTTCGACTTTACATGTTGTCTTTGCACTCTTAGAAAAAAGGGTTTCAAAATATTTTTTTCCGGCTGTCCCCATAGGAGAACCCTGTTTGGTTCCAGGTATATGCCTGTTTGGTTCCAGGTATATGCCTGTTTGGTTCCAGGTATATACGCCTGTTTGGTTCCAGGTATATACGCCTGTTTGGTTCCGGGTATATACGCCTGTTTGGTTTCAGGTATATACGCCTGTTTGGTTTCGGGTATATACGCCTGTTTGGTTTCGGGTATATACGCCTGTTTGGTTCCGGGTATATACGCCTGTTTGGTTCCGGGTATATACGCCTGTTTGGTTCCCGGTATATACGCCTGTTTGGTTCCAGGTATATACGCCTGTTTGGTTCCAGGTATATACACCTGTTTGGTTCCAGGTATATACGCCTGTTTGGTTCCAGGTATATACGCCTGTTTGGTTCCAGGTATATACGCCTGTTTGGTTCCAGGTATATACGCCTGTTTGGTTCCAGGTATATACGCCTGTTTGGTTTCAGGTATATACGCCTGTTTGGTTTCAGGTATATACGCCTGTTTGGTTTCAGGTATATACGCCTGTTTGGTTCCAGGTATATACGCCTGTTTGGTTCCAGGTATATACGCCTGTTTGGTTCCCGGTATATACGCCTGTTTGGTTCCAGGTATATACGCCTGTTTGGTTCCAGGTATATACGCCTGTTTGGTTCCAGGTATATACGCCTGTTTGGTTCCAGGTATATACGCCTGTTTGGTTCCAGGTATATACGCCTGTTTGGTTCCAGGTATATACGCCTGTTTGGTTCCAGGTATATACGCCTGTTTGGTTCCAGGTATATACGCCTGTTTGGTTCCAGGTATATACGCCTGTTTGGTTCCAGGTATATTCGCCTGTTTGGTTCCAGGTATATACGCCTGTTTGGTTCCAGGTATATACGCCTGTTTGGTTCCAGGTATATACGCCTGTTTGGTTCCAGGTATATACGCCTGTTTGGTTCCAGGTATATACGCCTGTTTGGTTCCAGGTATATACGCCTGTTTGGTTCCAGGTATATACGCCTGTTTGGTTCCAGGTATATACGCCTGTTTGGTTCCAGGTATATACGCCTGTTTGGTTCCAGGTATATACGCCTGTTTGGTTCCAGGTATATACGCCTGTTTGGTTCCAGGTATATACGCCTGTTTGGTTCCAGGTATATACGCCTGTTTGGTTCCAGGTATATACGCCTGTTTGGTTCCAGGTATATACGCCTGTTTGGTTTCAGGTATATACGCCTGTTTGGTTCCAGGTATATACGCCTGTTTGGTTCCAGGTATATACGCCTGTTTGGTTCCAGGTATATACGCCTGTTTGGTTCCAGGTATATACGCCTGTTTGGTTCCAGGTATATACGCCTGTTTGGTTCCAGGTATATACGCCTGTTTGGTTCCAGGTAGAACTTGTTTGGGTTCCATGTAGAGCCTTCTGCGAAAAAGGTTCTTCATGGAACTGAAAGGGGTTCTACCTGGAACCAAAAGTGTTCTACCTGATACCAAAAGGGTTCTACCTGAAACTGCAAAATTGTTCTTTAAAGGGTTCTCCTATGAGGACAGCCGAAGAAGCCTTTAAGGTTCTAGATAGCACATTTTGTTCTAAGGGTGTGTGGTGTCTGTGTTGAAATAGTTACGGTATCTCACAGGCTGATAAGATCTCTCATGAGAGCCGTGTTTCCATAACAACTAACGTGCTGGCACGACAGTGTCAGTGTGTGTGTGTCATAAGAAGGGGCAGGACAAGTGTGTGTGTGTGTGTGTGTGTGTGTGTGTGAGATGTCTCCCAGCTCAATTGATTATCTGTTGCTTTAGCTTAATCTATCCAATGTTACCCAATGTTACCAACTGTGTTACCCAATGTTACCCACTGTGTTACCCAATGTTACCCACTGTGTTACCCAATGTTACCCACTGTTACCCACTGTTACCCAATGTTACACACTGTTACTCAATGTTACCCAATGTTACCCACTGTGTTACCCAATGTTACCCACTGTTACCCAATGTTACACACTGTTGCTCAATGTTACCCAATGTTACCCACTGTGTTACCCAATGTTACACACTGTTACTCAATGTTACCCAATGTTACCCACTGTGTTACCCAATGTTACACACTGTTACCCAATGTTACCCAATGCTGAGAGAGGTTGTGGACAAGTAATGAGATTCACGGCAACTTGTATGATGTGTTGACAGGCTGTTGTTTGCTGTACCATGTGATATTATAGTCAAAACCCCAACATGCAGCTATGTAGGGTATTTTAAGAGCCTGATATTACCCTCAAACAATTATTATAAGGCTTTTTTCCATCTGTATGCTTCATCAGCAGTTGCATATCTAATATGCGGAAAGAAAACAGGAAGCAGTTCCCAACCTTTTCCCAGTACAGCTACTCATAGAGAACGGTATGCCATTACGCAAGACAGGAAACGTACCCCTGCTTTCCTTCTTGTGCAAACGTTTGTAAAAAGAAAACTTCTCAAACTGAAAAACTTTATTAGCAACTGACCATGTTAATCTTTCTGCGTTCACAAATGTATTCTATTAACAAAACGCTCTGAAACACGAACAAATTCCATGTAAATTATTGGACAGGAAATACTGAGTTCTCACTGCTTTCACCCATTCAGAAATATGTATCTCAGCTCTCACATGAGCATTAGGAATGTAGACATCGGCCCCCTCTAGACCCTCCCTCCCTCCCTCCCTCTCTCCATACCTCCCTCTCTCCATACCTCCCTCCCTCCATACCTCCTTCCCTCCCTCCCGCCCTCCCTCCATACCTCCTTCCCTACATACCTCCTTCCCTCTCTATATACCTCCTTCCCTCCCTCCCTCCATACCTCCCTCCATACCTCCCTCCCTCCCTACATACCTCCTTCCCTCCCTCCCTCCATACCTCCCTCGCTCCCTACATACCTCCTTCCCTCCCTCCCGCCCTCCCTCCATACCTCCTTCCCTACATACCTCCTTCCCTCTCTATATACCTCCTTCCCTCCCTCCCTCCATACCTCCCTCCATACCTCCCTCCCTCCCTACATACCTCCTTCCCTCCCTCCCTCCCTACATACCTCCTTCCCTCCCTCCCTCCCTCCCTCCATTCCTCCTTCCCTCCTTCCCTCCCTCCCTCCATACCTCCTTCCCTCCTTCCCTCCCTCCCTCCATACCTCCCTCTCTCCCTCCATACCTCCTTCCCTCCTTCCCTCCCTCCCTCCATACCTCCCTCTCTCCCTCCATACCTCCTTCCCTCCTTCCCGCCCTCCCTCCATACCTCCTTCCCTCCCTCCCTCCATACCTCCTTCCCTCCTTCCCTCCCTCCCTCCATACCTCCCTCCATACCTCCCTCCCTCCCTCCCTCCATACCTCCCTCTCTCCCTCCATACCTCCTTCCTTCCCTCCCTCCCGCCCTCCCTCCATACCTCCTTCCCTACATACCTCCTTCCCTCCCTACATACCTCCTTCCCTCCCTCCCTCCCTACATACCTCCTTCCCTCCCTCCCTCCCTCCCTCCCTCCCTCCATACCTCCTTCCCTCCTTCCCTCCCTCCCTCCATACCTCCTTCCCTCCTTCCCTCCCTCCCTCCATACCTCCCTCTCTCCCTCCATACCTCCTTCCCTCCTTCCCTCCCTCCCTCCATACCTCCCTCTCTCCCTCCATACCTCCTTCCCTCCTTCCCGCCCTCCCTCCATACCTCCTTCCCTCCCTCCCTCCATACCTCCTTCCCTCCTTCCAGCCCTCCCTCCATACCTCCCTCCCTCCATACCTCCCTCTCTCCCTCCATACCTCCTTCCTTCCCTCCCTCCCGCCCTCCCTCCATACCTCCTTCCCTACATACCTCCCTCCCTCCCTCCATACCTCCTTCCCTACATACCTCCCTCCCTCCCTCCATACCTCCTTCCCTATATACCTCCCTCCCTCCATACCTCCTTCCCTCCCTCCCTCCATACCTCCTTCCCTCCTTCCCGCCTTCCCTCCATACCTCCCTCCCTCCCTCCCTCCATACCTCCCTCCCTCCCTCCCTCCATACCTCCTTCCCTACATACCTCCCTCCCTCTCTCCATACCTCCTTCCCTCCTTCCCGCCCTCCCTCCATACCTCCTTCCCTATATACCTCCCTCCCTCCATACCTCCTTCCCTATATACCTCCCTCCCTCCATACCTCCTTCCCTCCTTCCCTACATACCTCCCTCCCTCCCTCCATACCTCCTTCCATCCATATTTCTCTCCCACCCTCCTTACCTCCCGCCCTCCCTCTTTCCCTCTATCTCCTGCCCTCCCTCCATACCTCCATACCTTCCTCCCTCCAACCCTCCTTCCCATACACCCAGGTGGTGGTGCTAGGTTTTAGCTACAGTGTGGGGAGTGTCGCCCAGGCTCATCACACACACAGAGTGAGAAACATGCACGGGGCCCTAGTTGAGGAATTCAGAGCCTCAGGCTAACAAAACAGTACCCCTCTCCAACAACAGCTGAAGCTCTGAGAACACAAAGATCGAGACACACCCAGCTCTGCTCCGCACTACGACACCACAGACATAAAAGACAGACAGACATAAACCATGTCCTCAGTTATGGAGCGATAAAAATAACAGAGATATCAATATGGGAAGACCATACTAAGGTGCGTACTGTGTAGTTGCGACTACAAGCAATACTAGGGGTGTTTTTCTGGTGAGGTATATTGACCAGGCCCTGTCCAGGTATGTTAGCAGCAGCTGTTGACAATGTGCTTACTAGTTCTTATGCAACCTCTGCTTCAATGTGAGATAAGTGAGAGAAGTAGGGCTATACTTAATACTACATGTGAGAAGTAGAGATTTACTTAATACTACTGTAAGTGAGAAGTAGGGCTATACTTACTACTACTGTAAGTGAGAGATGTAGGGCTATACTTACTACTACTATACGTGAGAGAAGTAGGGCTTAACTTACTACTACTATACGTGAGAGATGTAGGGCTATACTTACTACTACTATACGTGAGAGATGTAGGGCTTTACTTACTACTACTATACGTGAGAGAAGTAGGGCTTAACTTACTACTACTATACGTGAGAGATGTAGGGCTTTACTTACTACTACTATACGTGAGAGAAGTAGGGCTATACTTACTACTACTATACGTGAGAGATGTAGGGCTTTACTTACTACTACTATACGTGAGAGAAGTAGGGCTTAACTTACTACTACTATACGTGAGAGATGTAGGGCTTTACTTACTACTACTATACGTGAGAGATGTAGGGCTATACTTACTACTACTATACGTGAGAGAAGTAGGGCTATACTTACTACTACTATACGTGAGAGATGTAGGGCTTTACTTACTACTACTATACGTGAGAGATGTAGGGCTATACTTACTACTACTATACGTGAGAGAAGTAGGGCTATACTTACTACTACTATACGTGAGAGAAGTAGGGCTATACTTACTACTACTATACGTGAGAGATGTAGGGCTTTACTTACTACTACTATACGTGAGAGAAGTAGGGCTTAACTTACTACTACTATACGTGAGAGATGTAGGGCTTTACTTACTACTACTATACGTGAGAGATGTAGGGCTATACTTACTACTACTATACGTGAGAGAAGTAGGGCTATACTTACTA
Source organism: Salvelinus fontinalis (assembly GCF_029448725.1). Lineage (NCBI taxonomy): Eukaryota > Metazoa > Chordata > Actinopteri > Salmoniformes > Salmonidae > Salvelinus > Salvelinus fontinalis. The sequence goes on along the minus strand of NC_074684.1, from coordinate 44,466,369 downwards.
CTACTATACGTGAGAGATGTAGGGCTTTACTTACTACTACTATACGTGAGAGATGTAGGGCTATACTTACTACTACTATACGTGAGAGAAGTAGGGCTATACTTACTACTACTATACGTGAGAGATGTAGGGCTTTACTTACTACTACTATACGTGAGAGATGTAGGGCTATACTTACTACTACTATACGTGAGAGATGTAGGGCTATACTTACTACTACTGTAAGTGAGAGAAGTAGGGCTTTACTTACTACTACTATAAGTGAGAAGTAGGGCTTTACTTACTACTACTATAAGTGAGAAGTAGGGCTATACTTACTACTACTATACGTGAGAGATGTAGGGCTATACTTACTACTACTGTAAGTGAGAGAAGTAGGGCTTTACTTACTACTACTATAAGTGAGATGTAGGGCTATACTTACTACTACTATACGTGAGAGAAGTAGGGCTTTACTTACTACTACTATAAGTGAGAAGTAGGGCTTTACTTACTACTACTGTAAGTGAGAGAAGTAGGGCTTAACTTACTACTACTGTAAGTGAGAAGTACGGCTTTACTTACTACTACTGTAAGTGAGAGAAGTAGGGCTTAACTTACTACTACTGTAAGTGAGAAGTAGGGCTTTACTTACTACTACTGTAAGTGAGAGAAGTAGGGCTTTACTTACTACTACTGTAAGTGAGAGAAGTAGGGCTTTACTTACTACTGTCAGCCAGCCAGTCAGTCAGTTAGTCAGCCAGGCAGTCAGTCAGTCAGCCAGCCAGTCAGTCAGTCAGTCAGTCAGTTAGTCAGTCAGCCAGTCAGTCAGTCAGTCAGCCAGTCAGTCAGTTAGTCAGCCAGTCAGTCAGTCAGCCAGCCAGTCAGCCAGCCAGTCAGTCAGTCAGTCAGTTAGTCAGTCAGTCAGCCAGCCAGTCAGTCAGTCAGTTAGTCAGTCAGCCAGTCAGTCAGCCAGTCAGTCAGCCAGTCAGTCAGCCAGTCAGTCAGTGTGGAAATTCCAAATTTTTCAGATGTGCAGCTGTTTCTTTTGCCTTGAATTTAGAATATAGAGGTTCTGTTTGTGGCAGGAACATATAGAATATAGAGGTTCTGTTTGTGGCAGGAACATATAGAATATAGATACTGTTTGTGGCAGGAACATATAGAATATAGAGGTTCTGTTTGTGGCAGGAACATATAGAATATAGAGGTTCTGTTTGTGGCAGGAACATATAGAATATAGAGGTTCTGTTTGTGGCAGGAACATATAGAATATAGAGGTTCTGTGTGTGGCAGGAACATATAGAATATAGAGGTTCTGTTTGTGGCAGGAACAAATAGAATATAGATACTGTTTGTGGCAGGAACATATAGAATATAGAGGTTCTGTGTGTGGCAGGAACATATAGAATATAGAGGTTCTGTTTGTGGCAGGAACATATAGAATATAGATACTGTTTGTGGCAGGAACATATAGAATATAGATACTGTTTGTGGCAGGAACATATAGAATATAGAGGTTCTGTTTGTGGCAGGAACATATAGAATATAGAGGTTCTGTGTGTGGCAGGAACATATAGAATATAGATACTGTTTGTGGCAGGAACATATAGAATATAGAGGTTCTGTGTGTGGCAGGAACATATAGAATATAGAGGTTCTGTTTGTGGCAGGAACATATAGAATATAGATACTGTTTGTGGCAGGAACATATAGAATATAGAGGTTCTGTTTGTGGCAGGAACATATAGAATATAGATACTGTTTGTGGCAGGAACATATAGAATATAGAGGTTCTGTGTGTGGCAGGAACATATAGAATATAGAGGTTCTGTTTGTGGCAGGAACATATAGAATATAGATACTGTTTGTGGCAGGAACATATAGAATATAGAGGTTCTGTTTGTGGCAGGAACATATAGAATATAGAGGTTCTGTTTGTGGCAGGAACATATAGAATATAGAGGTTCTGTTTGTGGCAGGAACATATAGAATATAGAGGTTCTGTTTGTGGCAGGAACAAATAGAATATAGAGGTTCTGTTTGTGGCAGGAACATATAGAATATAGAGGTTCTGTTTGTGGCAGGAACAAATAGAATATAGAGGTTCTGTTTGTGGCAGGAACATATAGAATATAGATACTGTTTGTGGCAGGAACATATAGAATATAGAGGTTCTGTTTGTGGCAGGAACATATAGAATATAGAGGTTCTGTTTGTGGCAGGAACATATAGAATATAGAGGTTCTGTTTGTGGCAGGAACATATAGAATATAGAGGTTCTGTTTGTGGCAGGAACATATAGAATATAGAGGTTCTGTTTGTGGCAGGAACATATAGAATATAGATACTGTTTGTGGCAGGAACATATAGAATATAGATACTGTTTGTGGCAGGAACATATAGAATATAGAGGTTCTGTGTGTGGCAGGAACATATAGAATATAGAGGTTCTGTTTGTGGCAGGAACATATAGAATATAGATACTGTTTGTGGCAGGAACATATAGAATATAGATACTGTTTGTGGCAGGAACATATAGAATATAGATACTGTTTGTGGCAGGAACATATAGAATATATACTGTATATACTGTTTGTGGGAGGAGAGGTACCATTGAATAATAAGATTCGGGCCAAGCTATAGAAGGCGAGGTACCATTGAATAATAAGATTCGGGCCAACCTATAGAAGGAGAGATAGCAGAGTTTTGGCGCAGGTTACAGCCGACTAGCGCTAACTAACATTAACTACCTAACAACATTTGTTTTCTCCATAGAAAGTCATAGAATCGATCAAATATCGTCAAAAATAATATCACCATTCTCTACTGTGTTGAATCCCCCCTCCCCCCGCCGGGGGGGAGGGGGGGGGTTCCACATAGAACATATTGTTCCACATATAACCTATTGTTCCACATAGAACATCTGGTTCCACATAGAACCCCTGAAAGGTTGCTACCTGATTAGTAACCAAAACATATTTTTATTTATATATCTCACCTGAAAGGGTTCTAATCTGGAACCATTTTGTCAGAGTGTTCTCCTACTGAGACAGATGGTTCTACATGGCTCTATGTTGTCTGCTACAGTAGAATAGATACTGAACGTGGTGTGTGTAGGGCCTACACGTCGTGCCCCTTCGAGTTCACCTTGTGATTTTGTACAGGCCTTCACATGAAGTGAAAGACAGGAATGTCTGGCTGTATCAGTAGATCACATCTGTAAATCAACTGTAAAGTGAGTCCAAACCACATCTGACACACCAGTACACCGCATTGTATTATCGCTATATAGATCATGTCACGGCTGAACGGAGGTACTGCAAAGGGTTTTGACTGGATCGATCCCAGGGGAGGAAAGTTACCTGGTATCTTTCTGACTGACCACCCTCTCTGTCTCAAACTATGGATGATGGCATAACCCCCCCTCCCCTGTCCCTCTCTCTCCCCCCTCCTCTTTCTCTCTCCCTCTCTCTCTCCCCCTTCCTCTTTTTCTCTCCCTCTCTCTCTCCCCTCCTCTTTCTCTCCCCCCCTCTTTCTCTCTCTCTCTCTCCCCTCTCTCTCTCTCCCCTCCTCTTTCTCTCCCCCTCTCTTTCTCTCCCCTCTCTCTCTCTCTCTCTCGCCCTCTCTTTCTCTCTCTCTCCCCCCCTCTTTCTCTCTCTCTCCCCCCTCTTTCTCTCTCTCTCTCTCCCCTCCTCTTTCTCTCTCTCTCTCCCCCCTCTTTCTCTCTCTCTCTCCCCTCCTCTTTCTCTCTCTCTCCCCCTCCTCTTTCTCTCTCTCCCCCTCCTCTTTCTCTCTCTCCCCTCCTCTTTCTCTCTCTCCCCCTCCTCTTTCTCTCTCTCTCCCCTCCTCTTGCTCTCTCTCTCTCCCCTCCTCTTTCTCTCTCTCCCCTCCTCTTTCTCGCTCGCTCTCCCCTCCTCTTTCTCGCTCTCTCCCCCCTCCTCTTTCTCTCTCTCTCTTTCTCTCTCTCTCCCCCTCCTCTTTCTCTCTCCATCGCCCTGTCTCGCCCTCTCCCCAGGTATGACATCAGTATGACGTTATCATTCTCTCTACCGTGAGAATGTACGAGGTGATGCAGGGAGACACTACCACCCTGTCCTGGAGGCTACCCAGCCCCGGCCACAACGATGGCCCACAACAGAGCCCCTTCAGCGGGGAGGGTGGACCCACCAAGATCCTCAAAGTCTGTTTTTCCACCAACAACACCCTGGGGAAGAACTTCAAACTGGTCAAGTGTGACAGCTCCTGGAAGATCAGGGTGATTAACTACACTTTGACCAGCTGTTGACGGCAAAAGGGATTTAGAAATACATTTGATACACATAAATACATGTAATATACATAAATACATTTTATATACATAAACACATGTAATATACATAAGAACATTTGATATACATAAATACATTTGATATACATAAATACATTTGATATACATAAATACATTTGATGTGCATAAATACATTTGATATACATAAATACATTTGATATACATAAATACATTTGATAGACATAAATACATTTGATAGACATAAATACATTTGATAGACATAAATACATTTGATATACATAAATACATTTGATACACATAAATACATTTGATGTGCATAAATACATTTGACATACATAAACACATGTAATATACATAAATACATTTGATACACATAACTACATTTGATATACATAACTACATTTGATATACATAAATCACTTTGATTGATTGATTTATTGGTTGATTTATTGACTTTTTGATTGATAGGATGGATGGATTGATTGAGGATCTGTTGTAGGAAATGAAGTGTCCACATGATGTGTACAACCCCTTGGGAGTTGGATATGTGAACTGCAGTTGTTTGTAATAAGACATATCATTTATTTATCGTCAATTCTACACAGAAGTCACTTAGTTACTTAGTTATGGTCTATAGTGCAGTCTATCCTGACCAGTGGTATCCTTTTAACTGTGACTGTCTCCATACTGGTCTCTCTCCTCCAGGCTATAGTGCAGTCTATCCTGACCAGTGGTATCCTTTTAACTGTGACTGTCTCCATACTGGTCTCTCTCCTCCAGGCTATAGTGCAGTCTATCCTGACCAGTGGTAGGCTGGGTCCTAACATCCAGTATAAAGGCTGCTATGGTCTACTGCTGAAGCACCTGAAGTCAGACGAGCTCCACTGGCTTCATCCAGACCTGACCGTGGGGGAGGTGGAGCAACGCTATGAGAGTCATCACCTGGAGGCAGAGTGGAGGTGAGAGGAGGGGTGGAGGGATGGGACAGGGAGGAGGTGGATGAGGGGGGGAGGAGAGATGGGTGGAGGAGGGGTGGGACAGGGAGGAGGAGGTGGAGGAGGAGAAACGAGTGAAGGAAGGCTGGGACAGGGAGGAGTGGGACAGGGTGGAGGAGTAGGACAGGGTGGAGGAGTGGGAGTGGAGGGATGGGACAGGGAGGAGGTGGACGAGGGGGGGAGGAGAGATGAGTGGAGGATTGGGGTGGGATAGGGAGGAGGTGGACGAGGGGGGGAGGAGAGATGAGTGGAGTAGGGGGTGGGCCCGGGAGGAGGAGGTCGAGGAGGAGAGACGAGTGAAGGAAGGGTGGGGCAGGGAGGAGGAGGTATGGGACAGGGTGGAGGAGGTATGGGACAGGGTGGAGGAGGTATGGGACAGGGAAGAGGAGGTATGGGACAGGGTTGGCGGAGTAGGATAGGGTGGAGGAGTGGGACAGGGTGGAGGAGTGGGACAGGGTGGAAGAGTGGGACAGGGTGGAGGAGGTATGGGACAGGGTGGAGGAGGTATGGGACAGGGAGGAGGAGGTATGGGACAGGGTGGAGGAGTGGGACAGGGTGGAGGAGTGGGACAGGGTGGAGGAGTGGGACAGGGTGGAGGAGGTATGGGACAGGGAGGAGGAGGTATGGGACAGGGAAGAGGAGGTATGGGACAGGGTGGAGGAGTGGGACAGGGTGGAGGAGTAGGACAGGGTGGAGGAGTAGGACAGGGTGGAGGAGTGGGACAGGGTGGAGGAGTGGGACAGGGTGGAGGAGTAGGAGTGGGACAGGGTGGAGGAGGGGGACAGGGTGGAGGAGTGGGACAGGGTGGAGGAGTAGGAGTGGGACAGGGTGGAGGAGTATGACAGGGTGGAGGAGTAGGACAGGGTGGAGGAGTGGGACAGGGTGGAGGAGTGGGACAGGGTGGAGGAGTGGGACAGGGTGGAGGAGTGGGACAGGGTGGAGGAGTGGGACAGGGTGGAGGAGTGGGACAGGGTGGAGGAGGGGGACAGGGTGGAGGAGGGGGACAGGGTGGAGGAGTGGGACAGGGTGGAGGAGTAGGACAGGGTGGAGGAGTGGGAGTGGGACAGGGTGGAGGAGTGGGACAGGGTGGAGGAGTAGGAGTGGGACAGGGTGGAGGAGTGGGACAGGGTGGAGGAGTGGGACAGGGTGGAGGAGTGGGACAGGGTGGAGGAGGTATGGGACAGGGAAGAGGAGGTGGAGGAGGAGTGGGATAGGGGTGGAGGAGGTATGGGACAGGGAGGAGGAGGTATAGGACAGGGAAGAGGAGGTGGAGGAGGAGTGGGACAGGGATTGAGGAGGTGGAGGAGGAGTGGGACAGGGGTGGAGGAGGTGGAGGTGGAGTGGGACAGGGATTGAGGAGGTGGAGGTGGAGTGGGACAGGGATTGAGGAGGTGGAGGTGGAGTGGGACAGGGGTGGAGGGGGTGAAGGAGGAGTGGCACAGGGTTGGAGGAGGTGGAGGAGGAGTGGGACTGGGATTGAGGAGGTGGAGGAGGAGTGGGACAGGGATTGAGGAGGTGGAGGTGGAGTGGGACAGGGGTGGAGGAGGTGGAGGAGGAGTGGGACAGGGGTTGAGGAGGTGGAGGAGGAGTGGGACAGGGATTGAGGAGGTGGAGGAGGAGTGGGACAGGGGTGGAGGAGGTGGAGGTGGAGTGGGACAGGGATTGAGGAGGTGGAGGAGGAGTGGGACAGGGATTGAGGAGGTGGAGGTGGAGTGGGACAGGGGTGGAGGAGGTGGAGGAGGAGTGGGACAGGGGTGGAGGAGGTGGAGGAGGAGTGGGACAGGGATTGAGGAGGTGGAGGTGGAGTGGGACAGGGGTGGAGGGGGTGAAGGAGGAGTGGCACAGGGGTGGAGGAGGTGGAGGAGGAGTGGGACTGGGATTGAGGAGGTGGAGGAGGAGTGGGACAGGGATTGAGGAGGTGGAGGTGGAGTGGGACAGGGGTGGAGGAGGTGGAGGAGGAGTGGGACAGGGGTGGAGGAGGTGGAGGAGGAGTGGGACAGGGATTGAGGAGGTGGAGGAGGAGTGGGACAGGGGTGGAGGAGGTGGAGGTGGAGTGGGACAGGGATTGAGGAGGTGGAGGAGGAGTGGGACAGGGATTGAGGAGGTGGAGGTGGAGTGGGACAGGGGTGGAGGAGGTGGAGCAGGAGTGGGACAGGGGTGGAGGAGGTGGAGGAGGAGTGGGACAGGGATTGAGGAGGTGGAGGAGGAGTGGGACAGGGGTGGAGGAGGTGGAGGAGGAGTGGGAGAGGGGTGGAGGAGGTGGAGGAGGAGTGGGACAGGGATTGAGGAGGTGGAGGAGGAGTGGGACAGGGGTGGAGGAGGTGGAGGAGGAGTGGGACAGGGATTGAGGAGGTGGAGGAGGAGTGGGACAGGGATTGAGGAGGTGGAGGAGGAGTGGGACAGGGATTGAGGAGGTGGAGGAGGAGTGGGACAGGGATTGAGGAGGTGGAGAAGGGGAGACTGATGTTGATTATTTCTCCTTGCCATTATCATTCACCTGATGACAAGACATGCAATTATTTATTTTTACTAATGTATGATGAGGACCATGGGTTGCCGGTTTGCCGCCAATATTCTGCCCATATGAACAAATGTATATACAATATTCCTGCTCATATGAACACATTTATTTTAGGGCATAAGTGAACCAATGTATGACAGCCTTTTAAAGTTTAAAGGAGTTTCCCCATGGAGTCACAAGACGAAAGAGTCGCAAGACAAGGACTTTGTTTCTGCTTCAACCTTCACTGTAAAATATTAAGTTGTGGTGGTGCTTTGGGTTTGCCTGGGACGGGGTCCCCGACCAAGACAAGGCTGAAGACTCCTACTCTAAAATATGGCTACGTTCATCAGTTGAAGACTCCTACTCTAAAATATGGGTACGTTCATCAGTTGAAAACTCCTACTCTAAAATATGGGTACGTTCATCAGTTGAAAACTCCTACTCTAAAATATGGGTACATTCATCAGTTGAAGACTCCTACTCTAAAATATGGGTACGTTCATCAGTTGAAGACTCCTACTCTAAAATATGGGTACGTTCATCAGTTGAAAACTCCTACTCTAAAATATGGGTACGTTCATCAGTTGAAAACTCCTACTCTAAAATATGGGTACGTTTATCAGTTGAAGACTCCTACTCTAAAATATGGGTACGTTCATCAGTTGAAGACTCCTACTCTAAAATATGGGTACGTTTATCAGTTGAAGACTCCTACAATAAAATATGGGTACGTTCATCAGTTGAAAATATGGGTACGTTTATCAGTTGAAAACTCCTACTCTAAAATATGGGGACGTTCATCAGTTGAAGACTCCTACTCTAAAATATGGGTACGTTCATCAGTTGAAGACTCCTACTCTAAAATATGGGTACGTTCATCAGTTGAAGACTCCTACTCTAAAATATGGGTACGTTCATCAGTTGAAGACTCCTACTCTAAAATATGTGTACGTTTATCAGTTGAAAAGTCCTACTCTAAAATATGGATATTTTCATCTCTCCCCAGGTATGACCTGAGAGTCCGCTACATTCCAGTCAACTTCCTGGAAAAGTTTAAAGAAGACAGAACCACACTGCTGTATTTCTATCAACAGGTACAGTAGACAGCAAGCACTACTCTGACTATGTAGAGAACACATTAATACTGTGACTATGTAGAGAACATATTAATACTGTGACTATGTAGAGAACACATTACTACTCTGACTATGTAGAGAACACACTACTACTCTGACTATGTAGAGAACACATTACTACTCTGATTATGTAGAGAACACATTACTACTCTGACTATGTAGAGAACACATTAATATGCTATGTAGAGAACACATTACTACTCTGACTATGTAGAGAACACATTAATATGCTATGTAGAGAACACATTAATACTCTGACTATGTAGAGAACACATGAATATGCTATGTAGAGAACACATTACTACTCTGATTATGTAGAGAACACATTAATATGCTATGTAGAGAACACATTAATATGCTATGTAGAGAACACATTAATATGCTATGTAGAGAACACATTACTACTCTGATTATGTAGAGAACACATTAATATGCTATGTAGAGAACACATTAATATGCTATGTAGAGAACACATTAATATGCTATGTAGAGAACACATTACTACTCTGACTATGTAGAGAACACATTCATACTCTGACTATGTAGAGAACACATTACTACTCTGACTATGTAGAGAACACATTACTACTCTGACTATGTAGAGAACACATTACTACTCTGACTATGTAGAGAACACATTACTACTCTGATTATGTAGAGAACACATTATTACTCTGACTATGTAGAGAACACATTACTACTCTGACTATGTAGAGAACGTATTAATACTGTGACTATGTAGAGAACACATTAATATGCTATGTAGAGAACACATTACTACTCTGACTATGTAGAGAACACATTACTACTCTGACTATGTAGAGAACACATTACTACTCTGATTATGTAGAGAACACATGAATATGCTATGTAGAGAACACATTACTACTCTGACTATGTAGAGAACAAATTACTACTCTGACTATGTAGAGAACACATTACTACTCTGACTATGTAGAGAACACATTTATACTCTGACTATGTAGAGAACACATTACTACTCTGACTATGTAGAGAACACACTACTACTCTGACTATGTAGAGAACACATGAATATGCTATGTAGAGAACACATTACTACTCTGACTATGTAGAGAACACATTATTACTCTGACTATGTAGAGAACACATTAATACTCTGATAATGTAGAGAACACATTACTACTCTGACTATGTAGAGAACACATTATTACTCTGACTATGTAGAGAACACATTACTACTCTGACTATGTAGAGAACACATTAATACTCTGATTATGTAGAGAACACATTACTACTCTGATTATATAGAGAACACATTACTACTCTGACTATGTAGAGAACACACTACTACTCTGACTATGTAGAGAACACATTACTACTCTGATTATGTAGAGAACACATTACTACTCTGATTATGTAGAGAACACATTACTACTCTGATTATGTAGAGAACACATTACTACTCTGACTATGTAGAGAACACATTAATATGCTATGTAGAGAACACATTACTACTCTGACTATGTAGAGAACACATTAGTATGCTATGTAGAGAACACATTAATACTCTGACTATGTAGAGAACACATGAATATGCTATGTAGAGAACACATTAATACTCTGACTATGTAGAGAACACATGAATATGCTATGTAGAGAACACATTAATATGCTATGTAGAGAACACATTACTACTCTGATTATGTAGAGAACACATTAATATGCTATGTAGAGAACACATTAATATGCTATGTAGAGAACACATTACTACTCTGATTATGTAGAGAACACATTAATATGCTATGTAGAGAACACATTAATATGCTATGTAGAGAACACATTAATATGCTATGTAGAGAACACATTACTACTCTGACTATGTAGAGAACACATTCATACTCTGACTATGTAGAGAACACATTACTACTCTGATTATGTAGAGAACACATTACTACTCTGACTATGTAGAGAACACACTACTACTCTGACTATGTAGAGAACACATTACTACTCTGACTATGTAGAGAACACATTATTACTCTGATTATGTAGAGAACACATTACTACTCTGACTATGTAGAGAACACATTATTACTCTGACTATGTAGAGAACACATTACTACTCTGACTATGTAGAGAACACATTATTACTCTGACTATGTAGAGAACACATTACTACTCTGACTATGTAGAGAACACATTATTACTCTGACTATGTAGAGAACACATTACTACTCTGACTATGTAGAGAACACATGAATACGCTATGTAGAGAACACATTACTACTCTGATTATGTAGAGAACACATTACTACTCTGATTTTGTAGAGAACACATTAATATGCTATGTAGAGAAGAGATTACTACTCTGACTATGTAGAGAACACATTAATACTCTGATTATGTAGAGAACACATTACTACTCTGATTATGTAGAGAACACATTATTACTCTGACTATGTAGAGAACACATTACTACTCTGACTATGTAGAGAACGTATTAATACTGTGACTATGTAGAGAACACATTAATATGCTATGTAGAGAACACATTACTACTCTGACTATGTAGAGAACACATTACTACTCTGACTATGTAGAGAACACATTACTACTCTGATTATGTAGAGAACACATGAATATGCTATGTAGAGAACACATTACTACTCTGACTATGTAGAGAACACATTATTACTCTGATTATGTAGAGAACACATTACTACTCTGACTATGTAGAGAACACATTACTACTCTGACTATGTAGAGAACACATTACTACTCTGATTATGTAGAGAACACATTATTACTCTGACTATGTAGAGAACACATTACTACTCTGACTATGTAGAGAACGTATTAATACTGTGACTATGTAGAGAACACATTAATATGCTATGTAGAGAACACATTACTACTCTGACTATGTAGAGAACACATTACTACTCTGACTATGTAGAGAACACATTACTACTCTGATTATGTAGAGAACACATGAATATGCTATGTAGAGAACACATTACTACTCTGACTATGTAGAGAACAAATTACTACTCTGACTATGTAGAGAACACATTACTACTCTGACTATGTAGAGAACACATTCATACTCTGACTATGTAGAGAACACATTACTACTCTGACTATGTAGAGAACACACTACTACTCTGACTATGTAGAGAACACATGAATATGCTATGTAGAGAACACATTACTACTCTGACTATGTAGAGAACACATTATTACTCTGACTATGTAGAGAACACATTACTACTCTGACTATGTAGAGAACACATTAATACTCTGATTATGTAGAGAACACATTACTACTCTGATTATATAGAGAACACATTACTACTCTGACTATGTAGAGAACACACTACTACTCTGACTATGTAGAGAACACATTACTACTCTGATTATGTAGAGAACACATTACTACTCTGATTATGTAGAGAACACATTACTACTCTGATTATGTAGAGAACACATTACTACTCTGACTATGTAGAGAACACATTAATATGCTATGTAGAGAACACATTACTACTCTGACTATGTAGAGAACACATTAATATGCTATGTAGAGAACACATTAATACTCTGACTATGTAGAGAACACATGAATATGCAATGTAGAGAACACATTAATAGGCTATGTAGAGAACACATTACTACTCTGATTATGTAGAGAACACATTAATATGCTATGTAGAGAACACATTAATATGCTATGTAGAGAACACATTACTACTCTGATTATGTAGAGAACACATTAATATGCTATGTAGAGAACACATTAATATGCTATGTAGAGAACACATTAATATGCTATGTAGAGAACACATTACTACTCTGACTATGTAGAGAACACATTCATACTCTGACTATGTAGAGAACACATTACTACTCTGATTATGTAGAGAACACATTACTACTCTGACTATGTAGAGAACACACTACTACTCTGACTATGTAGAGAACACATTACTACTCTGACTATGTACAGAACCCATTATTACTCTGATTATGTAGAGAACACATTACTACTCTGACTATGTAGAGAACACATTATTACTCTGACTATGTAGAGAACACATTACTACTCTGACTATGTAGAGAACACATTATTACTCTGACTATGTAGAGAACACATTACTACTCTGACTATGTAGAGAACACATGAATACGCTATGTAGAGAACACATTACTACTCTGATTATGTAGAGAACACATTACTACTCTGATTTTGTAGAGAACACATTAATATGCTATGTAGAGAACAGATTACTACTCTGACTATGTAGAGAACACATTAATACTCTGATTATGTAGAGAACACATTACTACTCTGATTATGTAGAGAACACATTACTACTCTGATTATGTAGAGAACACATTACTACTCTGACTATGTAGAGAACACATTAATATGCTATGTAGAGAACACATTACTACTCTGACTATGTAGAGAACACATTAATATGCTATGTAGAGAACACATTAATACTCTGACTATGTAGAGAACACATGAATATGCTATGTAGAGAACACATTAATATGCTATGTAGAGAACACATTACTACTCTGATTATGTAGAAAACACATTAATATGCTATGTAGAGAACACATTACTACTCTGACTATGTAGAGAACATATTAATATGCTATGTAGAGAACACATTACTACTCTGATTATGTAGAGAACACATTAATATGCTATGTAGAGAACACATTAATATGCTATGTAGAGAACACATTAATATGCTATGTAGAGAACACACTACTACTCTGACTATGTAGAGAACACATTACTACTCTGACTATGTAGAGAACACATTATTACTCTGATTATGTAAAGAACACATTACTACTCTGATTATGTAGAGAACACATTACTACTCTGATTATGTAGAGAACACATTAATATGCTATGTAGAGAACACATTACTACTCTGATTATGTAGAGAACACATTACTACTCTGATTATGTAGAGAACACATTACTACTCTGACTATGTAGAGAACACACTACTACTCTGACTATGTAGAGAACACATTACTACTCTGACTGTAGAGAACACATTACTACTCTGACTATGTAGAGAACACATTACTACTCTGACTATGTAGAGAACACACTACTACTCTGACTATGTAGAGAACACATTACTACTCTGACTATGTAGAGAACACACTACTACTCTGACTATGTAGAGAACACATTAATATGCTATGTAGAGAACACATTACTACTCTGACTATGTAGAGAACACATTACTACTCTGACTATGTAGAGAACACACTACTACTCTGATTATGTAGAGAACACATTACTACTCTGATTATGTAGAGAACACATTACTACTCTGACTATGTAGAGAACACACTACTACTCTGACTATGTAGAGAACACATTACTACTCTGACTATGTAGAGAACACATTAATATGCTATGTAGAGAACACATTACTACTCTGACTATGTAGAGAACACATTACTACTCTGACTATGTAGAGAACACACTACTACTCTGACTATGTAGAGAACACATTACTACTCTGACTATGTAGAGAACACATTAATATGCTATGTAGAGAACACATTACTACTCTGACTGTAGAGAACACATTACTACTCTGACTATGTAGAGAACACATTACTACTCTGACTATGTAGAGAACACACTACTACTCTGACTATGTAGAGAACACATTACTACTCTGACTATGTAGAGAACACACTACTACTCTGACTATGTAGAGAACACATTAATATGCTATGTAGAGAACACATTACTACTCTGACTATGTAGAGAACACATTACTACTCTGATTATGTAGAGAACACACTACTACTCTGATTATGTAGAGAACACATTACTACTCTGATTATGTAGAGAACACATTACTACTCTGACTATGTAGAGAACACATTAATATGCTATGTAGAGAACACATTACTACTCTGACTATGTAGAGAACACATTAATATGCTATGTAGAGAACACATTAATACTCTGACTATGTAGAGAACACATGAATATGCTATGTAGAGAACACATTAATATGCTATGTAGAGAACACATTACTACTCTGATTATGTAGAGAACACATTAATATGCTATGTAGAGAACACATTACTACTCTGATTATGTAGAGAACACATTAATATGCTATGTAGAGAACACATTACTACTCTGATTATGTAGAGAACACATTAATATGCTATGTAGAGAACACATTAATATGCTATGTAGAGAACACATTACTACTCTGATTATGTAGAGAACACATTAATATGCTATGTAGAGAACACATTAATATTCTATGTAGAGAACACATTACTACTCTGATTATGTAGAGAACACATGAATATGCTATGTAGAGAACACATTAATATGCTATGTAGAGAACACATTACTACTCTGACTATGTAGAGAACACATTCATACTCTGACTATGTAGAGAACACATTACTACTCTGATTATATAGAGAACACATTACTACTCTGACTATGTAGAGAACACACTACTACTCTGACTATGTAGAGAACACATTACTACTCTGACTATGTAGAGAACACATTACTACTCTGATTATATAGAGAACACATTACTACTCTGACTATGTAGAGAACACACTACTACTCTGACTATGTAGAGAACACATTACTACTCTGACTATGTAGAGAACACATCATTACTCTGATTATGTAGAGAACACATTACTACTCTGATTATGTAGAGAACACATTACTACTCTGATTATGTAGAGAACACATTACTACTCTGACTATGTAGAGAACACATTACTACTCTGACTATGTAGAGAACACATTACTACTCTGATTATGTAGAGAACACATTAATATGCTATGTAGAGAACACATTACTACTCTGACTATGTAGAGAACACGTTACTACTCTAACTATGTAGAGAACACACTACTACTCTGACTATGTAGAGAACACATTACTACTCTGACTATGTAGAGAACACATTACTACTCTGATTATGTAGAGAACACATTACTACTCTGACTATGTAGAGAACACATGAATATGCTATGTAGAGAACACATTACTACTCTGACTATGTAGAGAACACATTACTACTCTGACTATGTAGAGAACACATTACTACTCTGACTATGTAGAGAACACATTCATACTCTGACTATGTAGAGAACACATTACTACTCTGACTATGTAGAGAACACACTACTACTCTGACTATGTAGAGAACACATGAATATGCTATGTAGAGAACACATTACTACTCTGACTATGTAGAGAACACATTATTACTCTGACTATGTAGAGAACACATCACTACTCTGACTATGTAGAGAACACATTCATACTCTGACTATGTAGAGAACACATTATTACTCTGACTATGTAGAGAACACATCACTACTCTGATTATGTAGAGAACACATTACTACTCCGACTATGTAGAGAACACATTACTACTCTGACTATGTAGAGAACACATTACTACTCTGACTATGTAGAGAACACATTATTACTCTGACTATGTAGAGAACACATTACTACTCTGACTATGTAGAGAACACATGAATACGCTATGTAGAGAACACATTACTACTCTGACTATGTAGAGAACACATTACTACTCTGACTATGTAGAGAACACATGAATATGCTATGTAGAGAACACATTACTACTCTGACTATGTAGAGAACACATTACTACTCTGACTATGTAGAGAACACATTACTACTCCGACTATGTAGAGAACACATTACTACTCTGACTATGTATAGAACACATGAATATGCTATGTAGAGAACACATCACTACTCTGACTATGTAGAGAACACATTCATACTCTGACTATGTAGAGAACACATTACTACTCTGACTATGTAGAGACCACACTACTACTCTGACTATGTAGAGAACACATTACTACTCTGACTATGTAGAGAACACATTCATACTCTGACTATGTAGAGAACACATTATTACTCTGACTATGTAGAGAACACATCACTACTCTGATTATGTAGAGAACACATTACTACTCCGACTATGTAGAGAACACATTACTACTCTGACTATGTAGAGAACACATTACTACTCTGACTATGTAGAGAACACATTATTACTCTGACTATGTAGAGAACACATTACTACTCTGACTATGTAGAGAACACATGAATACGCTATGTAGAGAACACATTACTACTCGGATTATGTAGAGAACACATTACTACTCTGATTATGTAGAGAACACATTAATATGCTATGTAGAGAACACATTAATACTCTGACTATGTAGAGAACACATTAATACTCTGATTATGTAGAGAACACATTACTACTCTGATTATGTAGAGAACACATTACTACTCTGATTATGTAGAGAACACATTACTACTCTGACTATGTAGAGAACACATTAATATGCTATGTAGAGAACACATTACTAATCTGACTATGTAGAGAACACATTAAAATGCTATGTAGAGAACACATTAATACTCTGACTATGTAGAGAACACATGAATATGCTATGTAGAGAACACATTAATATGCTATGTTGAGAACACATTAATATGCTATGTAGAGAACACATTACTACTCTGACTATGTAGAGAACACATTCATACTCTGACTATGTAGAGAACACATTACTACTCTGACTATGTAGAGAACACATTACTACTCTGATTATGTAGAGAACACATTACTACTCTGACTATGTAGAGAACACACTACTACTCTGACTATGTAGAGAACACACTACTACTCTGACTATGTAGAGAACACATTACTACTCTGACTATGTAGAGAACACACTACTACTCTGACTATATAGAGAACACATTACTACTCTGACTATGTAGAGAACACATTATTACTCTGATTATGTAGAGAACACATTACTACTCTGATTATGTAGAGAACACATTACTACTCTGACTATGTAGAGAACACATTACTACTCTGACTATGTAGAGAACACATTACTACTCTGACTATGTAGAGAACACATTACTACTCTGACTATGTAGAGAACACATTACTACTCTGACTATGTAGAGAACACATTACTACTCTGATTATGTAGAGAACACATTATTACTCTGATTATGTAGAGAACACATTACTACTCTGACTATGTAGAGAACACACTACTACTCTGACTATGTAGAGAACACATTACTACTCTGACTATGTAGAGAACACATTATTACTCTGATTGTGTAGAGAACACATTACTACTCTGATTATGTAGAGAACACATTACTACTCTGACTATGTAGAGAACACATTACTACTCTGACTATGTAGAGAACACATTATTACTCTGATTATGTAGAGAACACATTACTACTCTGATTATGTAGAGAACACATTATTACTCTGACTATGTAGAGAACACATTACTACTCTGATTATGTAGAGAACGTATTAATACTGTGACTATGTAGAGAACACATTAATATGCTATGTAGAGAACACATTACTACTCTGATTATGTAGAGAACACATTATTACTCTGACTATGTAGAGAACACATTACTACTCTGATTATGTAGAGAACGTATTAATACTGTGACTATGTAGAGAACACATTAATATGCTATGTAGAGAACACATTACTACTCTGATTATGTAGAGAACACATTACTACTCTGATTATGTAGAGAACACATTACTACTCTGACTATGTAGAGAACACATTACTACTCTGACTATGTAGAGAACACATGAATATGCTATGTAGAGAACACATTACTACTCTGACTAAGTAGAGAACACATGAATATGCTATGTAGAGAACACATTACTACTCTGACTATGTAGAGAACACATTACTACTCTGACTATGTAGAGAACACATGAATATGCTATGTAGAGAACACATTACTACTCTGACTATGTAGAGAACACATTACTACTCCGACTATGTAGAGAACACATTACTACTCTGACTATGTATAGAACACATGAATATGCTATGTAGAGAACACATCACTACTCTGACTATGTAGAGAACACATTCATACTCTGACTATGTAGAGAACACATTACTACTCTGACTATGTATAGAACACACTACTACTCTGACTATGTAGAGAACACATTACTACTCTGATTATGTAGAGAACACATTACTACTCTGATTATGTAGAGAACACATTACTACTCTGACTATGTAGAGAACACATTACTACTCTGACTATGTAGAGAACACATTACTACTCTGACTATGTAGAGAACACATTACTACTCTGACTATGTAGAGAACACATTACTACACATGAACTACATTACTACACATTTCAGCTGTTCTGCCTGCGGTTATGGAACCGCCACCTGTCCCAGACCTGTTGTTTTTCAACTCTTAATGATCAGCTATGAAAAGCCAACTGAAAATTATTCATGATTATTATTTGACCATGCTTGTCACTTATGAACATTTTTGAACATCTTGGCATAGTTCTGTTATAATCTCCACCCGGCACAGCCAGAAGAGGACTGGCCACCCCTCATAGCCTGGTTCCTCTCTAGGTTTCTTCCTAGGTTTTGGCCTTTCTAGGGAGTTTTTCCTAGCCACCGTGCTTCTACACCTGCATTCTAGCTGTTTGGGGTTTTAGGCTGGGTTTCTGTACAGCACTTCGAGATATTATCTGATGTACGAAGGGCTATATAAAATAAAATTGATTGATTGATTGATTACTACTCTGACTATGTAGAGAACACATTACTACTCTGACTATGTAGAGAACACATTACTACTCTGACTATGTAGAGAACACATTACTACTCTGACTATGTAGAGAACACATTACTACTCTGATTATGTAGAGAACACACTAATACACATGACTAATTTCCAGAACTTCATCGTCAGCGATTATTCACTGTTGTCTGTTGTCTTGGACTTGTGGTAATACTGTAGATGCATTGTTACGCAACCTGGTCTCAGAGCTTTTCTTATCATTCTGTAAGTAAATCCGAGACACTCCGTTTAATATTACATGTTACGTTTCGTATGGTGTGTATTCATTTGTGGCTGTCCATCACCCATTTCATATGATATGTTACAACTTACAATTTGTATTATATGTTAAGAATTTGCTAAATGTATGTGTTACGAATTCTAGCTAGCTGGCTAACATTAGCTAGGTTATGGTTTAAGGTTAAGTTTAAGCTTAGGAGTCAGGAACAACTAATTATCTAAAGTTGTTCCTGAAGTTGTTCCTGGTGGGACCTTTGGGTTGCTAGACGTTCACGTTATAAGCCTACCCATCCACCCCAACCAACCACCCTACTTTGGTTTTAGCCTTAAGTAACCATCTGTCTTTATGTATTAACAGCAAACATAACGTACCATACAAATTTGAGTGTCCCGGATTTACATGTACTATGTTACGTCTAGACTGTGAGACCAGGCTTAGTGACTTCATACAGATAACAGGTCATGTGTTCTGTCCATATTGTCTGTGTTAGGTGCGTGTTGATTACATGCAGTACCATGCCAGTAAAGTCAGAGAATGGAATTCAGCATAACTACCTCTAACCCATTAACAGTAAAATGTGGTCTCTCTCTGTGTCGTCTTGGGTCTGTGTTAGGTGCGTAGTGACTACATGCATTACCATGCCAGTAAAGTCAGTGATGGGATGGCCCTGCAGCTGGGCTGTCTGGAGATTAGGTGAGGTTGTGGGCTTTCCTTATGTATCCTCTCGTCACTGTGTAGACGTCATCAACGTCACAGTGGGTGTGTCCGTAGAGCTTGGTGGTCGTATTGTCATGTTGTTTTAAATCAATTCTAGTTTATTTGTCACATGACAGAATACAATGGGTGTAAACCATACAGTGAAATGCTTACATGCTTTTCTTCAGGGAAACATCACTGAGTCAGATTAAAACATAAAACACAGTGTATATCTGCTTGGTCCTCAGGAGGTTTTATAAAGACATGAATGATAAAGGTTTGGAGAAGAAGTCCAACTTTGAGTTGCTAGAGTAAGTACTTACATTTGACATGTTTGTTGCTACCAACCTTCATTTACCTTAACCTTCATTTACCTACCCTTGGTTGGTTTATTTACATACCCTTTTCTATCACATTGGTTTGATTGGTTGGTTTTTTACCTACCCTTTTCTATCACATTGGTTTGATTGGTTGGTTTATTTACCTACCCTTTTCTATCACATTGGTTTGATTGGTTGGTTTATTTACATACCCTTTTCTATCACATTGGTTTGATTGGTTGGTTTTTTACCTACCCTTTTCTATCACATTGGTTTGATTGGTTGGTTTATTTACCTACCCTTTTCTATCACATTGGTTTGATTGGTTGGTTTATTTACCTACCCTTTTCTATCACATTGGTTTGATTGGTTGGTTTTTTACCTACCCTTTTCTATCACTTTGGTTTGATTGGTTGGTTTATTTACCTACCCTTTTCTATCACATTGGTTTGATTGGTTGGTTTTTGTTACCTACCCTTTTCTATCACATTGGTTTGATTGGTTGGTTTTTGTTACCTACCCTTTTCTATCACATTGGTTTGATTGGTTGGTTTTTGTTACCTACCCTTTTCTATCACATTGGTTTGATTGGTTGGTTTACTTACCTACCCTTTTCTATCACATTGGTTTGATTGGTTGGTTTATTTACCTACCCTTTTCTATCACATTGGTTTGATTGGTTGGTTTATTTACCTACCCTTTTCTATCACATTGGTTTGATTGGTTGGTTTATTTACCTACCCTTTTCTATCACATTGGTTTGATTGGTTGGTTTATTTACCTACCCTTTTCTATCACATTGGTTTGATTGGTTGGTTTATTTACCTACCCTTTTCTATCACATTGGTTTGATTGGTTGTTTTATTCAAACTGGTCTCTCTGAATGTGATTAATTTTGACCAATGAAGGAAGGACGTGGGGCTGAACCTGTTCTTCCCACAGGAGCTCATTGACCGCATGAAGGTACATTTATACATTTTGATTTCCACATGATATTATTGGATTTTAATGAGCCTAACTGTAACTATTATGTCAGCAAAGAGAATTTCTGTTAATTTCTCATAATTTCTCATAATTCTCATAATATCTGATCATTTCTGTTAATTTCTGATAATTTCTGTTAATTTCTCATAATTTCTGTTAATTTCTCATTTCTCATATCTGATCATTTCTGTTAATTTCTGATAATTTCTGTTAATTTCTCAATAATTTCTGTTAATTTCTATGCTAGCAGCGTCGTTTACCCTGCTGATTACTATTTGACATCATAGTTAAAATAGGGTTATGAAAGTGTTGTCTTGTGTTGTGATGTTCTGTCCCAGTCTCGTCCCCTTCGGAAACTGATCACCCAGACGTTCCAGCAGTACGCTACTCTGAAGGAGGACGAGTGTATGGTTCGCTTCTTCAAAACGCTCACGGAATTCATCAACGTTGACGAGGAGGTCTACCCCTGCGAACTGGTGGTGCGTGTTGCTGTTGGCTTTACAAACAATACCATTAGGGAAGGTCCGCACTCAGGTGTTTGCAGTCGGTACACAGTAAATACCTGAGTGAGGTCCTGTCAGTACACAGTAAATACCTGAGGAAGGTCCTGTCAGGACACAGTAAATACCTGAGGGAGGTCCTGTCGGTACACAGTAAATACCTGAGGGAGGTCCTGTCAGTACACAGTAAATACCTGAGTGAGGTCCTGTCAGTACACTGTAAATACCTGAGGGAGGTCCTGTCAGTACACAGTAAATACCTGAGTGAGGTCCTGTCAGTACACAGTAAATACCTGAGGGAGGTCCTGTCAGTACACTGTAAATACCTGAGTGAGGTCCTGTCAGTACACAGTAAATACCTGAGGGAGGTCCTGTCAGTACACAGTAAATACCTGAGGGAGGTCCTGTCAGTACACTGTAAATACCTGAGTGAGGTCCTGTCAGTACACAGTAAATACCTGAGGGAGGTCCTGTCAGGACACAGTAAATACCTGAGTGAGGTCCTGTCAGGACACAGTAAATACCTGAGTGAGGTCCTGTCAGGACACAGTAAATACCTGAGGGAAGTCCTGTCAGTACACAGTAAATACCTGAGGGAGGTCCTGTCAGGACACAGTAAATACCTGAGGGAGGTCCTGTCAGGACACAGTAAATACCTGAGGGAGGTCCTGTCAGTACACTGTAAATACCTGAGGGAGGTCCTGTCAGGACACAGTAAATACCTATCATATAATTTTCCTGATCATAACTGATTACTTTTGGATCACTGCACCTCAAATGATGCAAGAATCTAAAATAAGACAAGAAGAAGCACCGGGTTTCCTTTTTCCACGGCTCACTTCACAGAAAATATTGTATGAGTCTGAAGTTTGTCAAGAAATGAAAGTTAAGTTAAAAACCCCACTGTTTGTCCACAGCAAGGTTGGAGTCTGTCAGTAGAGCTGGTGATAGGAGCCAGGGGCATTCGCCAACGCACCCATAAAGACTCAGCGGTAAGCATGCAGGGCATTCGCCAACGCACCCATACAGACTCAGCGGTAAGCATGCAGGGCATTCGCCAACGCACCCATAAAGACTCAGCGGTAAGCATGCAGGGCATTCGCCAACGCACCCATAAAGACTCAGCGGTAAGCATGCAGGGCATTCGCCAACGCACCCATACAGATTTAGCGGTAAGCATGGAGGGCATTCGCCAACGCACCCATACAGACTCAGCGGTAAGCATGCAGGGCATTCGCCAACGCACCCATAAAGACTCAGCGGTAAGCATGCAGGGCATTCGCCAACGCACCCATAAAGACTCAGCGGTAAGCATGGAGGGCATTCGCCAACGCACCCATACAGACTCAGCGGTAAGCATGCAGGGCATTCGCCAATGCACCCATAAAGACTCAGCGGTAAGCATGCAGGGCATTCGCCAACGCACCCATAAAGACTCAGCGGTAAGCATGCAGGGCATTCGCCAACGCACCCATAAAGACTCAGCGGTAAGCATGCAGGGCATTCGCCAACGCACCCATAAAGACTCAGCGGTAAGCATGCAGGGCATTCGCCAACGCACCCATAAAGACTCAGCGGTAAGCATGCAGGGCATTCGCCAACGCACCCATACAGACTCAGCGGTAAGCATGCAGGGCATTCGCCAACGCACCCATACAGACTCAGCGGTAAGCATGCAGGGCATTCGCCAACGCACCCATAAAGACTCAGCGGTAAGCATGCAGGGCATTCGCCAACGCACCCATACAGACTCAGCGGTAAGCATGCAGGGCATTCGCCAACGCACCCATACAGACTCAGCGGTAAGCATGCAGGGCATTCGCCAACGCACCCATACAGACTCAGCGGTAAGCATGCAGGGCATTCGCCAACGCACCCATAAAGACTCAGCGGTAAGCATGCAGGGCATTCGCCAACGCACCCATACAGACTCAGCGTTAAGCATGCAGGGCATTCGCCAACGCACCCATACAGACTCAGCGGTAAGCATGCAGGGCATTCGCCAACGCACCCATACAGACTCAGCGGTAAGCATGCAGGGCATTCGCCAACGCACCCATAAAGACTCAGCGTTAAGCATGCAGGGCATTCGCCAACGCACCCATACAGACTCAGCGGTAAGCATGCAGGGCATTCGCCAACGTACCCATACAGACTCAGCGGTAAGCATGCAGGGCATTCGCCAACGCACCCATACAGACTCAGCGGTAAGCATGCAGGGCATTCGCCAACGCACCCATAAAGACTCAGCGGTAAGCATGGAGGGCATTCGCCAACGCATCCATACAGACTCAGCGTTAAGCATGCAGGGCATTCGCCAACGCACCCATACAGACTCAGCGGTAAGCATGCAGGGCATTCGCCAACGCACCCATACAGACTCAGCGGTAAGCATGGAGGGCATTCGCCAACGCACCCATACAGACTCAGCGGTAAGCATGCAGGGCATTCGCCAACGCACCCATAAAGACTCAGCGGTAAGCAGGATGTTATATATGTTGCTATTTGTTCATTTTCATTGCATTGTCGTGAATGATTTCTGTCCGATATTCTCCTGTTCTTCATGTCCCATCCCCAGCTTGTGTGGGGTCCGGGGTGAAGTTTCCCCAAGTGATAGATTAACCATTAGTATGGAAAATACAAAACCAAACCAAGGTCAGCATCTACTGAGCATTGTGGGGGAAATGCACTTGCTATTATTGTGATATGCTGTTGTCTCACCTAGCTGAAGAGGAACGCACTGGATAAGAGCGTCTGCTAAATGACTTAAAAGGAAAATGTGACTTCACCCTGCCTTACACTCTTAGAAACAAAGCTGCTGTCTAGAACCTAAAACTGCCCTTCGGCTGTCCCTATAGGGGAACCCTTTGAAGAACCCTTGTGTAGAACTCGTTTGATTCCAGGTAGAGCCCTTTTTAGTTCCATGTAATACCCTTTCCACAGAGGGTTCTACATGGAACCCAAAAGAGTTCTACCTGGAACCAAAAAGGGTTCTCCTATGGGGACAGCCGAAGAACCATTTTGGAACCCTTTTTTATCTAAAAGTGTAGAGGTTGACACGGGAGTGAAAATCCTGTCCTGTCTTGTCAAATGTTTTCCCGTACTGTCCTGTCTTGTCAAATGTGTTCCCGTACTGTCCTGTTTCGGCAACAGCTCTATAACGACTGAACCTTCCTGTTCGGTCCCTGTGAAATGACTCCCGTCCCGTGCTCATTTTACACACAGAAAACACAAATGCAAAATATCGTCTCGCCATAGCGACTGCTCCCTTTGGCTACTGCTCGGCGCTCACCAGACAGTATCCTGCCCTGCACACAGTTGATAACAACCACATTGTCAGAGTTTGGCAATGAAAGCAGCACTTCCACTTACCCAGAGTCGGATGAACTCAATTCCTCTCTTGAAGGATTCATCATTCACTGACTGTTTGTTGTCATCTGAGGTAAAGTAGTGATTGCGCTGTGGCCATGACTATAACTGGAGCGAGGCGTGAGAGTGAGCTGAAGGAAGAGGAGGGGTGAAATTACATTTAACTAATATAATAATATTAAGTAAACTATATTAGGCCTACTCAGTTTTTAAATAAAATGTTCCACACATTACATATCCCCCTCCCCCCACGCACACCAAAAAAACTCAGTTACTGTCCATCCTGTCCTGTCCCAAAGTTGATCCCTAGAACCAGAATCCCACAGGACACCCAATAGTACACTGCTCAAAAAAATAAAGGGAACACTTAAACAACACAATGTAACTCCAAGTCAATCACACTTCTGTGAAATCAAACTGTCCACTTAGGAAGCAACACTGATTGACAATAAATTTCACATGCTGTTGTGCAAATGGAATAGACAAAAGGTGGAAATTATAGGCAATTAGCAAGACACCCCCCAAAACAGGAGTGATTCTGCAGGTGGGGACCACAGACCACTTCTCAGTTCCTATGCTTCCTGGCTGATGTTTTGGTCACTTTTGAATGCTGGCGGTGCTTTCACTCTAGTGGTAGCATGAGACGGAGTCTACAACCCACACAAGTGGCTCAGGTAGTGCAGTTCATCCAGGATGGCACATCAATGCGAACTGTGGCAAAAAGGTTTGCTGTGTCTGTCAGCGTAGTGTCCAGAGCATGCAGGCGCTACCAGGAGACAGGCCAGTATATCAGGAGACGTGGAGGAGGCCGTAGGAGGGCAACGACCCAGCAGCAGGACCGCTACCTCCGCCTTTGTGCAAGGAGGTGCACTGCCAGCGCCCTGCAAAATGACCTCCAGCAGGCCACAAATGTGCATGTGTCAGCATATGGTCTCACAAGGGGTCTGAGGTTCTCATCTCGGTACCTAATGGCAGTCAGGCTACCTAAGGCGAGCACATGGAGGGCTGTGCGGCCCCACAAAGAAATGCCACCCCACACCATGACTGACCCATCGCCAAACCGGTCATGCTGGAGGATGTTGCAGGCTGCAGAACGTTCTCCACGGCGTCTCCAGACTCTGTCACGTCTGTCACATGTGCTCATGTGCTCAGTGTGAACCTGCTTTCATCTGTGAAGAGCACAGGTCGCCAGTGGCGAATTTGCCAATCTTGGTGTTCTCTGGCAAATGCCAAACGTCCTGCACGGTGTTGGGCTGTAAGCACAACCCCCACCTGTGGACGTCGGGCCCTCATTCCACCCTCATGGAGTCTGTTTCTGACCGTTTGAGCAGACACATACACATTTGTGGCCTGCTGGAGGTCATTTTGCAGGGTGCTGGCAGTGCACCTCCTTGCACAAAGGCGGAGGTAGCGGTCCTGCTGCTGGGTTGTTGCCCTCCTACGGCCTCCTCCACGTCTCCTGATGTACTGGCCTGTCTCCTGGTAGCGCCTGCATGCTCTGGACACTACGCTGACAGACACAGCAAACCTTTTTGCCACAGTTCGCATTGATGTGCCATCCTGGATGAGCTGCACTACCTGAGCCACTTGTGTGGGTTGTAGACTCCGTCTCATGCTACCACTAGAGTGAGAGCACCGCCAGCATTCAAAAGTGACCAAAACATCAGCCAGGAAGCATAGGAACTGAGAAGTGGTCTGTGGTCACCACCTGCAGAATCAGTCCTGTTTTGGGGGGTGTCTTGCTAATTGCCTATAATTTCCACCTTTTGTCTATTCCATTTGCACAACAGCATGTGAAATTTATTGTCAATCAGTGTTGCTTCCTAAGTGGACAGTTTGATTTCACAGAAGTGTGATTGACTTGGAGTTACATTGTGTTGTTTAAGTGTTCCCTTTATTTTTTTGAGCAGTGTATTTTTATTTATTTATTTCATCACCCTTTTTCTCCCCATTTTCAAAATTGTCTCACCGCTGCAATTCCTCAATGGTCTCTGGAGGCAAAGGTTGAGTCGTGCGTCCTCCGAAACATGACCCGCCAAACCACACTTCTTTAACACCCGCCCGCTTAACCTGGAAGCCAGGGTCTGTAGTGACGCCTCTAGCACTGCGATGCAGTGCCTTAGACTGCTGCGCCACTTGGAAGTCTTGTTCCCTGGAGTCTTGTTCCCTGGAGTCCTGTTCCCTGGAGTCTTGTTCCCTGGAGTCTTGTTCCCTGGAGTCCTGTTCCCTGGAGTCTTGTTCCCTGGAGTCTTGTTCCCTGGAGTCTTGTTCCCTGGAGTCTTGTTCCCTGGAGTCTTGTTCCCTGGAGTCTTGTTCCCGGGAGTCTTGTTCCCTGGAGTCTTGTTCCCTGGAGTCTTGTTCCCTGGAGTCTTGTTCCCTGGAGTCTTGTTCCCTGGAGTCTTGTTCCCTGGAGTCTTGTTCCCGTGTCAACCTTTACCCTACACCTGTGGCTGTTAAGTGTATCAGCTAATTGTTTCTCTCTTATCCCCCCAGCCTGTGTGTCTAGCGGATTTCAAACAGATCAAGAGCATCAAGTGTTCATCTCAGAGTGACGGCAAAGCCCTCCTCAACCTGGACATAGACGGAGCCAGACAGGTACACATTAAAATAGATGGAAAATGTGTATTAGTACTGCTCAATCAGAACATGGACCGAGTCAGACAGGTAAAACAAGGTAGTGAGGCCTGGGCCAACCTTCACAAAGAGACTCGGAGTAGGACTGCTGATCTAGGATCAGTGTTGCCTTTTAGATCGTAATGAATAAGGTTATATGGACAGTGGGGACCTGATTTTAGATCACAATGAAAAAGGTCATATGGACAGTGGGGACCTGATTTTAGATCACAATGAAAAAGGTTATATGGACAGTGGGGACCTGATTTTAGATCACAATGAAAAAGGTTATATGGACAGTGGGGACCTGATTTTAGATCACAATGAAAACGGTTATATGGACAGTGGGGACCTGATTTTAGATCACAATGAAAAAGGTTATATGGACAGTGGGGACCTGATTTTAGATCACAATGAAAACGGTTATATGGACAGTGGGGACCTGATTTTAGATCACAATGAAAACGGTTATATGGATAGGGGGAACGTGATCATAGATAATAATGAATACGGTTATATGGACAGTGGAACCTGATCATAGATAATAATGAATACGGTTATATGGACAGTGGAACCTGATCATAGATCAGCACAACTACTCTGAGGCATAATGAATACAGGCTCTGAATTCTGACTAGAGACATAATGAATACAGGCTCTGAATTCTAACTAGAGACATAATGAATACAGGCTCTGAATTCTAACTAGAGACATAATGAATACAGGCTCTGAATTCTAACTAGAGACATAATGAATACAGGCTCTGAATTCTGACTAGAGACATAATGAATACAGGCTCTGAATTCTGACTAGAGACATAATGAATACAGGCTCTGAATTCTAACTAGAGACATAATGAATACAGGCTCTGAATTCTGACTAGAGACATAATGAATACAGGCTCTGAATTCTAACTAGAGACATAATGAATACAGGCTCTGAATTCTAACTAGAGACATAATGAATACAGGCTCTGAATTCTAACTAGAGACATAATGAATACAGGCTCTGAATTCTGACTAGAGACATAATGAATACAGGCTCTGAATTCTAACTAGAGACATAATGAATACAGGCTCTGAATTCTGACTAGAGACATAATGAATACAGGCTCTGAATTCTAACTAGAGACATAATGAATACAGGCTCTGAATTCTAACTAGAGACATAATGAATACAGGTTCTGAATTCTAACTAGAGACATAATGAATACAGGCTCTGAATTCTGACTAGAGACATAATGAATACAGGCTCTGAATTCTAACTAGAGACATAATGAATACAGGCTCTGAATTCTAACTAGAGACATAATGAATACAGGTTCTGAATTCTAACTAGAGACATAATGAATACAGGCTCTGAATTCTGACTAGAGACATAATGAATACAGGCTCTGAATTCTAACTGGAGACATAATGAATACAGGTTCTGAATTCTAACTAGAGACATAATGAATACAGGCTCTGAATTCTAACTAGAGACATAATGAATACAGGCTCTGAATTCTAACTAGAGACATAATGAATACAGGCTCTGAATTCTAACTAGAGACATAATGAATACAGGCTCTGAATTCTAACTAGAGACATAATGAATACAGGCTCTGAATTCTAACTAGAGACATAATGAATACAGGCTCTGAATTCTAACTAGAGACATAATGAATACAGGCTCTGAATTCTAACTAGAGACATCATGAATACAGGCTCTGAATTCTAACTAGAGACATAATGAATACAGGCTCTGAATTCTAACTAGAGACATAATGAATACAGGCTCTGAATTCTAACTAGAGACATAATGAATACAGGCTCTGAATTCTATCTAGAGAGCTGTGTCCGTAAGTCTTTTTTTTTACATAACATTTTGATTGATGTGATCGTTGAGTTAAAAGCCTGCATCTTAAGTAAATAAAATCCTCTATCAGTCTATGACCCTTATGACATTCTAATGTTTGTATAGTGTTTGTAATGTGATTTGTAATTGTATTTATGGTCATTAACGTGAAAGGTTTGTATCTTCTTCGTCAGCCTCTGTCTATCAACGTGACTAAGTTTGCGATGGCAGAAAACATGGTCGACCTTATTGACGGTTACTGTCGCTCTGAGCACGGCACTGACGAGTCGTTCATCGCTAGACCAAATAAAGGTAAGGGGGATCAGGAAGTCCGCCCTGTGAATTTTATGGTAGGAGAAACACTGCGGGGGATACACTGAAAGAGTGCATCACAATGGTTTCATTTGATTTTGCCATGTCCCGTAAGTCTATTGAACCAATGTGTCTTCTTATGTGACCCATAGATGCCAATTTAAGAAGTTCCTTACCAGACCTTCCCACGAAGTGAGTGGATTCACTTTCTCTTGAACCAAGGCTTCATATTTTTGCCTTTTGTGTCATTTCCATAACAAATCATTATACTGAAACCAAACTGGAATACTTAGTACTTGTTGAAACGTGGGATGTACTGGACATGAGGCTGTCAGATAGATGTATCAAAGAGACAGCTAGTATTACTGTAACAGTGTGCCTGGTGTATTGAGGAGCTACCTCAAACCCAGGGTTGATGATCCTCTCCTCTCCTCCTCTGGCTGTCTCTCCTCTCCTCTCCTCTCCTCTCCTCTCCTCTCCTCTCCTCTCCTCTCCTCTCCTCTCCTCTCCTCTCCTCTCCTCTCCTCCTCTGGCTGTCTCTCCTCCCACTCTGTAGTCAAACGGAGAACACGGGCTCTTTCAGATATAGCATGGGTGAGTTTTCATCTACCACGACGGCCTTCGTCTTTGTTTGACAAATAGTATGAATCATTTGTCATTACAGTGACTGTTTTGAACAGTTTGAAACTAGTACTGTAAGGGCAGGGCTACGCTGTATGTCTCAAGTTGACCCGTCTGTTTTTAACACAAACTGACATCATCAAATCCTGTCCATCATTCAGAATCTGACATCTACGCTGAGATTGACGAACGACCAAAGTCTGGTAAGTAGAGACGTACTCTTTATCAGGATGGAAGACATCTATACTCTAGGTTCTATATTCAATATTCTATGTTCTGTGTTCTGTGTTCCATATTCTATGTTCTATTTTCTATGTTTTGTACTCTATGTTCTATATTATATGTTCTATAGTCTAAGTTCCATGGCAGCTACTCATTGTGTTGTTGTATACTTGGTTCCAGTGGTGAAGTATGGAATTGACAGACATGACATTGTTCTGGGACGGATCCTTGGCGAGGGGTTTTTCGGGGAGGTCTATGAAGGAATGTACAAAAAATCGGCAAGTATATCTCCCGACACCGTACTCACACAGTCAGTTACTATAACACCCCAAATGTTCCTAACTGGGCAAAATATATATCTCATTATTGTGTGTGTGTGTGTGTGTGTGTGTGTGTGTGTGTGTGTGTGTGTGTGTGTGTGTGTGTGTGTGTGTGTGTGTGTGTGTGTGTGTGTGTGTGTGTGTGTGACTGTTTCTGAACCAGAATGGGGAGAGGCTAAGCGTGGCGGTGAAGACGTGTAAAGACTGTTCACCTGATGTCATGGAGAAGTTCATGAGTGAAGCAGGTACACATCAAATACTGATCACACACTTCTTCTTCAATTCTCCAATTCACTGGTCTTGTGGTTAGAATGGTTACACTGAGATTGAAAGGTTGAGAGTTCAAACCTCGGTCAAGTCATACACTCGTAGAAAAAAAGTGTTCCAAAAGGTTTCTTTGACCGTCCCCCATATGAGAACACTTTTAGGTTCCAGGTAGAACTCTTTTGGGTTCCGTGTAGAACTCTCTGGGGAAAGGGTCCTACATGGAACCCAATATGGTTCTACCTGGAACCAAAAGGGTTCTTCAAAGGGTTCTCTGATAGGGACAGCCAAAGAAACCTTTTAGGTTCTAGATAGCACCTTTTTTTCTAAGAGTGTACCAAAGACTAAAAATGGGACCCGCTTAGTTTCTGTTTGGCACTCAGCATTAAGGAGATAGATTGGGGGTAAGGCCCTGCATCCTGTCCAGGGGGAGTACTGGTACATCAAGCTGCCTCATGCTACATAAACAGGAGAGAGGCTTCTGCTCCTATGAACAAGTCTGTTGTGGATCGATTAAACTCGGCCCTTGTCTGTTCTTTCTCCTAGATTATGTAAACATTAAAAACCAAGCACTGAGGATCACTTACTGTATTTATTCATTGAGGAATTCAATGAGGAATTCTACAGTGAGTGCCTGGAAACTCAAGAATTTTGAATCAATATATATTTTTTAAATGTACACTTCATGATCACTTTCATGAATAAGCATCAACAAACGTAAAAAAATACATCAGATATAACACATTTTATTAAAGGTCCAATGCAGTCATTTTTATCTCAATATCAAATTATTTCTGGGTAACAATTAAGTACTTTACTTTAGATTGTTTTCAACTAAAATGGTCAAAAATAAACCAAAATAGCTTCTTAGCAAAGAGCAATTTCTCCAGTAAGAATTTTACTAGGACTGTCTGGGAGTGGGGAGGGGAAAACGTAAAACTAGCTGTTATTGGCAGAGAAGTTTGGAACTCTTTTTCTTATTAGTCTATTAACTAATTTCAAATCAAACTTTATTTGTCACATGCACCTAATACAACACGTGTAGACTTTACCGTGAAATGCTTACATACAATGCCCTTAACCAACAGTGCAGTTCAAGAAGAGTTAAGAAAATATTTACAAAGTAGACTAAAATAAAAAGTAATAACAAGTAACACAATAAGAATAACAATAACGACTGCCTTGGTATGTTTGGACTATGATAGTTCGTTGGTGATGTAGTAGTTTAGTGATATTGATATGATAGTT
The DNA here is from genome assembly GCF_029448725.1 of Salvelinus fontinalis. Classification (NCBI taxonomy): domain Eukaryota; kingdom Metazoa; phylum Chordata; class Actinopteri; order Salmoniformes; family Salmonidae; genus Salvelinus; species Salvelinus fontinalis. The sequence goes on along the minus strand of NC_074684.1, from coordinate 44,433,178 downwards.
CGTTGGTGATGTGGACACCAAGGAACTTGAAACTCTCGACCCGCACCACTACAACCCTGTCGATGTTAATGAGGGCCTGATCGACCCACCTTTTCCTGTAGTCCACCATCAGCTCCTTCGTCTTGCTCACATTGAGGGAGAGGTTGTTGTCCTGGCACCACACTGCCAGTTCTCTGACCTCCTCCCTATAGGCCGTGTCATTGTGGTCGGTGATCAGGAACTACCTGTAACAGTCCTGACCTGTTTTATGTTGTTTTTATGTGTTTATGGTCAGGGCGTTAGTTTTGGGTGGGCAGTCTATGTTATTTGTTTCTATGTTGGTTTTGGTTTGCCTGGTATGGCTCTTGATTAGAGGCAGGTGGTTTGCGTTTTCCTCTAATCAAGAGTCATATTTAGGTAGGGCATTCTCACTGTTTGTTTGTGGGTGATTGTCTCCTGTGATGTCTTTCGTCGTTGTCGATGTGTTTTCACTTACGGGACTGTTTGGCTGTTCGTGTGTTTCGATGTAACGTTCCTGTCCGTGAGTTTACGTTTGTGATGTGAGTTTATGTTCAGGTTCCGTTCTACGTCGTTTTGTTATTTTGTAAGTTTGTTCAAGTGTTTGTTTCGTGTTGCCATCATCATCAGTTTTTTCCTGTTATATAATAAAGATGGCATATTTCCTTGAACCCGCATTTTGGTCAGAAGATCCTTCTCTCCTCACCTCATCTGAGGATGAGGAAAGCGACAGCCTTAACAGAATCACCCACCAACAAACAGAGACCAAGCGGTATAGGAATGCTCGACGGAGCAACAAGAACTTCTGGACTTGGGAGGAGATCTTGGACGGTAGAGGACCTTGGGCTCAACCAGGGGAATATCGCCGTCCAAAGGAGGAATTGGAAGCAGCGAAGGCTGAGCGGCGCTGGTATGAGGAGGCAGCGCGACGACGCGGTTGGGAGCCCGTGAGTCAGACCAAAAAATTTCTTGGGGGGGGGCACACGAGGAGTGTGGCAAAGCCGGGTAAGATACCCGAGCAAACTCCCCGTGCTTACCGTGGAGGTAGAAGGCGTCGTACTGGTAAGAGACCGTGTTATGCGGTAGAGCGCACGGTGTCCCCAGTACGTGTGCTTAGCCCAGTGCGGGCTATTCCACCTTGCCGCACTGGGAGGGCTAGGTTGGGCATCGAGCCGAGTGCCATGAAGCCGGCCCAACGTATCTGGTCTCCAGTACGTCTCCTCGGGCCGGTGTACATGGCACCAGCCTTACAGGTGGTGTCCCCGGTTCGCCTGCATAGCCCAGTGCGGGCTACTCCACCTCGCCGCACTGGCAGGGCTACGGGGTCCATTCAACCTGGTAGGGTTGGGGAGGCTCGGTGCTCAAGAGCACGAGTCCTCCTTCACGGTCCGGTAGACCCGGTGCCACCTCCATGTACCAGTCCTCCGGTGGCAGCCCCCCGTACCAGGCTGTCTCTCCGGGTTCTCTCTCCTGCTGTTTCCTCCTCTCCAGCGCAGCCAGTGCCTAGACCACGCACCAGGCTGTCTCTCCTTCTCCTTCCTACAGAGCCATCCGTCTCCCCAGCACCATCTGAGCCATCCGTCTCCCCAGCGCCGTCTGAGCCATCCGTCTGCCAGGAGCCTGCAAAGCCGCCCGTCTGTCATGAGCCTGCAAAGCCGCCCGTCTGCCATGAGCCTGCAAAGCCGCCCGTCTGCCATGAGCCTACAGAGCCGTCCGCCAGACAGGAGCCGCTAGAGCCGCCCGCCAGACAGGAGCCGCTAGAGCCGCCCGCCAGACAGGATCTGCCAGAGCCGCCAACCAGACAGGAACTGCCAGAGCCGCCAACCAGACAGGATCTGCCAGAGCCGCCAACCAGACAGGATCTGCCAGAGCCGCCAACCAGACAGGATCTGCCAGAGCCGCCAACCAGACAGGATCTGCCAGAGCCGCCAACCAGACAGGATCTGCCAGAGCCGTCCTGCCATGACCAGCCAGAGCCGTCCAGCCAGGACCTGCCAGAGCCGTCCAGCCAGGACCTGCCAGAGCCGTCCTGCTATGACCTGCCAGAGCCGTCCAGCCAGGACCTGCCAGAGCCGTCCAGCCAGGACCTGCCAGAGCCGTCCAGCCAGGACCTGCCAGAGCCGTCCAGCCAGGACCTGCCAGAGCCGTCCAGCCAGGACCTGCCAGAGCCGTCCAGCCAGGACCTGCCAGAGTCCCTCAGCCAGGACCTGCCAGAGTCCTTCAGCCGGGATCTGCCCCTTGTCCCGGTGCTGCCCCTTGTCCCGGTGCTGCCCCTTGTCCCGGTGCTGCCCCTTGTCCCGGTGCTGCCCCTTGTCCCGGTGCTGCCCCTTGTCCCGGTGCTGCCCCTTGTCCCGGTGCTGCCCCTTATTCCGGTGCTGGTCCTTATCCTGGTGCTGCCCCTTGTTCCGGTGCTGCCCCTTGTCCCGGTGCTACCCCTTGTCCCGGTGCTGCCCCTTGTCCCGGTGCTGGCCGTTGATTTAGGGGAAGGTAGTGTTAGGGTGGTCATTAGAAGGGGTAGACAGAAGAGGGGAGTGACTATGGTGGTGTGGGGACAGCGTCCTGAGCCGGAACCACCACCGTGGTCAACTGCCCACCCGGACCCTCCCCTGGACTTTGTGCTGGTGCGCCCGGCGTTCGCACCTTGAGGGGGGGGTACTGTAACAGTCCTGACCTGTTTTATGTTGTTTTTATGTGTTTATGGTCAGGGCGTTAGTTTTGGGTGGGCAGTCTATGTTATTTGTTTCTATGTTGGTTTTGGTTTGCCTGGTATGGCTCTTGATTAGAGGCAGGTGGTTTGCGTTTTCCTCTAATCAAGAGTCATATTTAGGTAGGGCATTCTCACTGTTTGTTTGTGGGTGATTGTCTCCTGTGATGTCTTTCGTCGTTGTCGATGTGTTTTCACTTACGGGACTGTTTGGCTGTTCGTGTGTTTCGATGTAACGTTCCTGTCCGTGAGTTTACGTTTGTGATGTGAGTTTATGTTCAGGTTCCGTTCTACGTCGTTTTGTTATTTTGTAAGTTTGTTCAAGTGTTTGTTTCGTGTTGCCATCATCATCAGTTTTTTCCTGTTATATAATAAAGATGGCATATTTCCTTGAACCCGCATTTTGGTCAGAAGATCCTTCTCTCCTCACCTCATCTGAGGATGAGGAAAGCGACAGCCTTAACACTACCACTGTTGTGTTGTCAGCAAACGTAATGATGGTGTTGGAGTTGTGTTTGGCCATGCAGTAGTGGGTGAACAGGGAGTATAGGAGGGGACTAAGTACACACCCCTGAGGGGCCCCAGTGGTAAGGATCAGCATGGCAGACGTGTTATTGCCTACTCTTACCACATGGGGGCGGCACGTCATGAAGTCCAGGATCCACTTGCAGAGGGAGTTTTTTAGTCCCAGGGTCCTTAGCTTAGTGATGAGCTTTGTGGGCACTATGGTGTTGAATGCTGAACTGTAGTCAATGAACAGCATTCTCACATAGGTGTTCCTTCTGTCCAGGTGAGATTGATATTGCGTAATTTGTGAATCTGTTGGGGCGGTATGTGAATTGGAGTGTGTCCAGGAGGATGCTGTTGATGTGAGCCATGACCAGCCTTGCAAAGCACTTCATGGCTACCGACGTGGGGGGTAATCGTTTAGGCAGGTTACCTTCACTTCCTTGGGAACAGGGACTATGGTGGTTTGCTTAAAACATGTAGGTATTACAGACTCGGTCAGGGAGAGGTTGAAAATGTCTGTGAAGACACTTGACAGTTGGTTCGCGCATGCTTTGAGTACACGCCCTGGTAAACGGTCTGGCCCAGCGGCTTTGTGAATCTTGACTTGCTTTAAGATTTTGTTCACATCGGCTACTGAGAGTGTTATCACACAGTCATCCAAAACAGCTGGTGCTCTCGTGCATGCTTCAGTGTTGCTTGTCTTGAAGCGAGCATAAAATGCATTTAGCTCGTCTGGTAGGCTCGCGTCACTGTGCAGCTCACGTTTGGGTTTCCCTTTGTAGTCCGTAATAGTTTTCAAGCCCTGCCACATCCGACAAGCGTCAGAGCCGGTGTAGTAGGATTCAATCTTAATTCTGTATTGACACTTTGCTTGTTTGATAGTTCGTCTGAGGGCATAGCAGGATTCCTTATAAGCATCTGGATTAGTGTCCCGCTCATTGAAAGCGGCAGCTCTAGCCTTTAGCTCGATGTGGATGTTGCCTGTAATCCATGGCTTCTGGTTGGGATATGTACGTACAGTCACTGTGGGGACGACGTCATCGATGCACTTATTGATGAAGCCGATGACTGAGGTGGTGTACTACTCAATGCCAGTGGATGAATCTTTGAACATATTCCAGTCTGTGCAAAACAGAACAGTCCTGTAGTGTAGCATCCGCGTCATCTGACCACTTCCGTATTGAGCGAATCACTGGCCAGATCTGCCAAATGGAGGGCGAGGGAGGTCTTTGTATGCATCTTTGTGTGTGGAGTAAAGGTGGTCAAGCTTTTTTTTTTCCTGGTTGCACATGTGACATGCTGGTAAAAATTTGGTAAAACTGATTTAAGTTTGCCTGCATTTAAGTCTCCGGCCACTAGGAGCGCTGCTTCTGGGTGAACATTTTCTTCTTTGCTTATGGCCTTATAGAGTTGGTTGAGTGCGGTCTTAGTGCCAGCTTCAATCTGTGGTGGTAAATAGACGGCTACAAATAACACAGATGAGAACTTTCTTGGTAAATAGTTTGGTCTGCAGCTTATCATAAGGTACTCTACCTCAGATGAGCAATACCTCGAGACTTCTTTAATATTAGACATCGTGCACCAGCTGTTATTGACAAATAGACACACAACCCCACCCCTCGTCTTACCAGAGGTAGCGTCTCTGTTCAGCCGGTGCATGGAAAATCCCACTAGCTATATTGTCCGTATCTTTGTTCAGCCAGGTCTCGGTGAAACATAAGATGTTACATTTTTTAATGTCCCGATGGTGGGATAATCTTAATCGTAGGTCATCAATATTTTTTTCCAATGATTGCACGTTAGCAAGAAGAACGGATGGCAGTGGGAGTTTACTCGCTCGCCTCTGGATTCTCAGAAGGATGCTCGATCTGCGGCCCCTTTTAAGACATCTTTTCTTCATGCAAAAGCCTTGGATCTGGGCCGGTTCCAGTGAGAGCAGGATATCCTTCTCGTCGTACTCGTTTAAGGAAAACGTTTTTTCCAGTCAGCGTTGAGTAATCGCTTTTCTGACGTTCAGAAGTTATTCTCGGTCATAAGAGATGGTAGCAGCAACATTATGTACACAATAAGTTTAAAAAACAAGTTACACAAAACGCAAAAAAAAAAAAAAAAAATTAAACATTTGGTTGGGAGAATGTAAAACGTTAGCGATGTTCTTCGGCGCCATCTTTACCACCTGGTGAGGCGTTTCCCCTTCAAAACAGGCTGAAATGTCAGCCGGTCTTCTCAAACTGCTCTTACACTAAAAGGAGGTTATCATAATTTTCACAATTTCACAGTATTATTCCAACTGTCTATTGTGAATATATATATATATATTCCTATACTGTATATATATATATATATATATATATTCCTATACTGTATATATATTCCTATACTGTATATATATATATATATATATTCCTATACTGTATATATATATATATATATTCCTATACTGTATATATATATATTCCTATACTGTATATATATATAAATATATATATATATATATTCCTATACTGTATATATATATATACATATATTCCTATACTGTATATATATATATTCCTATACTGTATATATATATATATATATATTCCTATACTGTATATATATATACTCCTATACTGTATATATATATATATATATATTCCTATACTGTATATATATATATATATATTCCTATACTGTATATATATATATATATACAGTATATGAAATAGGAAAATATATATTTTTTTATGGGATTGGGACTTTTAATAAGTAAGTATGTCTCCCTGTCGTAAGTAGCTTTCATATGAAAATAGAAGAACGTTTTTAATTGTTAAACTTATCCATTCTCCAGTGATCATGAAGAACCTGAATCACCCTCACATCGTCAGTCTGATCGGCGTGATAGAGGAAAACCCTGTCTGGATCGTGATGGAGCTCTACCAGTACGGGGAGGTGAGAGACCCGACAGCCACGTTACATGAGCCAGGATGATGTCATAAAGAGAGAGTTTACTATAAACTTTACTTATTGATTAAAAAACAAACATTTTTGTCAGACCTGGGATTCAAACTAGCAACCCTTCGATTTACTGACCTCTAACCTCTAGGCTAGCCATACTCAACAGGCGGATCGTGTTCTGGATGCGGATCCGGAACGGGGTCAATACGGATGACTTAATCATTTTTTTAAAATAACAAAAATTTGAAATTCTTGAGAGTTATAAATAATAGTATGGTGTAATTTTGAAATTCGGTTGTGCATGGGCAGTTTTCCTCTTGTTATGTCATTCACTGACAGACCTTTATAACCTGTTTATAACCTGTCAGAAATGTCCAGTTGTTAAACTAGCAGGCTAACCAGCTACCTAAACATTGTAGTTATCAGCCAAATTAAGTGAGCAGGAGCCTTCGACCCCCCCCCCCCCCCCCCCCCCCCCCCCCCAGGAGGACCCTACAGATTTTGTTGAGTCACTCAGGTATCACACATAAAGTCATGGCAACATGTAGAATTGCAGGAAATTAGCTTTAAACTGCAACATTTTCTCTCCTCCAACATGAGGGGTTTGAACAGTTTTGGGGTCGCAAGGTAGGGATTTGTTACTACGCCGATAAATGACAGTATCCATGCCAACCTTTGCCACCTAGGACATTTGTGTGACCGCCCAAATACTAGGTGGGTTCCTCCTCTCTAGGCTACTTGCCGTCTGCCATCCCATAATTCTGTTCTTTTTGTTTTTCAGCTTAAGAACTACCTGACAGAGAACAAGAACAAACTCACCAACATAACGCTAGTTCTCTTCAGCCTGCAGATCTGCAAAGCTCTAGTCTACCTAGAGGGAATCAACATGGTGCACAGGTAGGACAGCCATCTTGACACCCATATCCCATGTTAGCCACCATATCCCTCTTCAGACAACATAACTCTCCATCACACTCCTAGGTATGTAATACATTGACATCCATGCAGTGAAGTAGCCTCCCCCTAACCCGTTTATTGTGTGCCAACAGAGACATAGCAGGAACAACAAAAACCCTGTGTTGTTATTGGACGAGTTCAACGAACCCGTTTATTGTGTGCCAACAGAGACATAGCGGTGAGGAATGTGCTGGTGGCCACAGCAGACTGTGTTAAGCTGGGAGACTTTGGCCTGTCTAGATACATCGAGGATGAAGAGTATTACAAAGGTATGGAGTGGTCGGTGGTCTGTGGTCTCCGTAGAGGTACACAACTGTTCTGTGAAGCTGTCCCATCATGGGCTCATGGGTAGCGCCATCTCCATTTCGAAGTAGTCCATTTCTTCTTCTACTACTTCGACGAGTTGGATGGAATCATATGATCCTTCCTTAACCACACACAGGACATCCCACCCAGGTTGACTATTTCAAAATGGTGAAAAAGGTTTCATCCAGCTCTATTTAAAGCATTCCAAATCAAATTTTATTGGTCACATGCACATATTTAGCAGATGTTATTGCGGATGTAGCAAAATGCTTGTTTTTCTAGCTCCAACAGTGATGGCCTAGGAACAGTGGCTTAACTGCCTTGTTCAGGGGCAGAACGACAGATTTTTACCTTGTCAGCTCAAGCATTCAATTTCCCAACAATACGCGCAAATCTAAAGTAAAGGAATGTAATTAAGAATATATAAAAAAATGGATGAGCAATATCAGAGCTGCAGTTAACCTCTGCTCCAGACTCTCCTGTGTTTTGTGTGTATTTATTTAACTAGGCAAGTCAGTTAAGAACAAATTCTTATTTTCAATGAGGGCCTAGGAACAGTGAGTTAATTGCCTTGGTCACAGGGGGCAGAACGACAGATTTTTACCTTGTCAACTTGGGGATTTGATCTTGCAACCTTTTGGTTACTAGTTCAACGCTCTAACCAGTAGGTTACCTGCCGCCCCACACACTCTGTATATCAGAGTGTTTGGGGAAATAGCTGAAGACATGTTTCCATCTTACATTGAGTAATAACATCTTAAATAGTGTCCCCACGTTTACTAAATATATACAAAAATGACTGGCATCTTTCTGAATCGTTTCCACAGCCTCCGTGACTCGATTACCTATCAAATGGATGGCTCCAGAATCCATAAACTTCAGGCGATTCACCACGGCTAGCGATGTTTGGATGTTCGGTAAGTCTGTCTTCCCTTTTTTTTGGGGGGGGGGGGTCATTTCTGTGCATCTCTCTCTCTTTCTCTCTCTTGCTCTCTCTCTCCTCGTTGTCTCTCTCCTCTCTTTCTCGCTCTTGCTCTCTCTCTTCTCTGTCTCTTTCAATTCAATTCAATTCAAGGGGCTTTATTGGCATGGGAAACATGTGTTAACATTGCCAAAGCAAGTGAGGTAGACAATACACAAAAGTGAAATAAACAATAAAAATTAACAGTAAACATTACACATACAGAAGTTTCAAAACAATAAAGACATTACAAATGTTATATTATATATATTTATACAGTGTTGTAACAATGTACAAATGGTTAAAGTACACTAGGGAAAATAAATAAGCATAAATATGGGTTGTATTTACAATGGTGTTTGTTCTTCACTGGTTGCCCTTTTCTTGTGGCAACAGGTCACAAATCTTGCTGCTGTGATGGCACACTGTGGAATTTCACCCAGTAGATATGGGAGTTTATCAAAATTGGATTTGTTTTCGAATTCTTTGTGGATCTGTGTGATCTGAGGGAAATATGTCTCTCTAATATGGTCATACATTGGGCAGGAGGTTAGGAAGTGCAGCTCAGTTTCCACCTCATTTTGTGGGCAGTGAGCACTTTCTCTCTCCTCTCTTTCTCTCTTTTGCTCTTGCTCTCTCTCTTTCTCTCTCTCTCTCTCTCTCCTCGTTGTCTCTCTCTCCATAGCAGTATATATCTATGTGTAACTCTCTCTCTCCATAGCAGTATGTATCTATGTGTAACTGCCTCCCCAACCCCCTCCCTAGCGGTGTGTATTTGGGAGATCCTGAGCCAGGGGCAGCAGCCCTTCTTCTGGTTGGAGAACCGTGATGTCATTAACCAGCTGGAGCAGGGCATCAGACTACCCAAACCTGACAACTGCCCTCCTGCCCTCTACTCCCTCATGACCCGCTGCTGGTCCTACGACCCCCGCGACAGACCCTCTTTCACCGAGCTGGTTGTCAAGATCAGGTACTCTAATCAACTTTCCCATAAAGTATTTTGAATAGTCTTGAGTTTTTTTGTTATTCTTACATCACCGAGTAAGTCGTCAAGATAAGATCCTACCCTGACCTGGATACTTGAATGGACAATAATCACATGACCTTTCATAGATCTAAGAGCCTATTTTTGGTAAACATCAAGTACTGATGTGGGCTGGACAATCTGGATTAAATACGATATAAGCTTGTCCCCAGGCTCGATTCGCTGGCACATAGAGCAGTGTGTCACAAAGAGAGTACTTGAAAAGGGTTGTGGTTTAAAGCCCTGCATAGAGACATATTTTAAGCCTGAATCCTACCCATGGCCGTGGCGTTCAGGCCCTACACTACCCAGGCCCATGGCCGTGGCGTTCAGGCCCTACACTACCCAGGCCCATGGCCGTGGCGTTCAGGCCCTACACTACCCAGGCCCATGGCCTCCCTACACTACCCAGGCCCATGGCCTCCCTACACTACCCAGGCCCATGGCCTCCCTACACTACCCAGACCCATGGCCTCCCTACACTACCCAGACCCATGGCCTCCCTACACTACCCAGACCCATGGCCTCCCTACACTACCCAGGCCCATGGCCTCCCTACACTACCCAGGCCCATGGCCTCCCTACACTACCCAGGCCCATGGCCTCCCTACACTACCCAGGCCCATGGCCTCCCTACACTACCCAGGCCCATGGCCTCCCTACACTACCCAGACCCATGGCCTCCCTACACTACCCAGACCCATGGCCTCCCTTCACTACCCAGGCCCATGGCCTCCCTACACTACCCAGGCCCATGGCCTCCCTACACTACCCAGGCCCATGGCCTCCCTACACTACCCAGACCCATGGCCTCCCTACACTACCCAGGCCCATGGCCTCCCTACACTACCCAGGCCCATGGCCTCCCTACACTACCCAGGCCCATGGCCTCCCTACACTACCCAGGCCCATGGCCTCCCTACACTACCCAGACCCATGGCCTCCCTACACTACCCAGACCCATGGCCTCCCTACACTACCCAGGCCCATGGCCTCCCTACACTACCCAGGCCCATGGCCTCCCTACACTACCCAGGCCCATGGCCTCCCTACACTACCCAGACCCATGGCCTCCCTACACTACCCAGGCCCAATTTGCTTCTACACAAAATCAGAAATAACTTCCTCCGTTAGTAAATCCAATTAGCTGCTCCTCTGTCTGTCGCTCGCTCCCTGTGCTCTGCTCATGGTGGCTCTGAGTCTGAGTTTCCATAGCAACTGCAACTCCGCTCCGGCTGCTCAATGAAGAGACAGAGAGCTGTTAGCTGTTAGCTGTTAGCTACTTTTCGTCACTCTAAACTTCAACAAAACTCAAGGAACATTATTGTTTTCTGTGACATAATCTCTCCTGTTTTATATTGGGCGAGGTTGAACCACTTCTGACACCATGTTATAATCTCAGTCAGATATCACTGTACTGCAAAGCAGCGGGACAATGAGATTCTTACTGTAGCCTACATACTGTATGACTAATTCCTTAGTTAAGGGAGAGCAGACCATATCCAGACTAATTCCTTAGTTAAGGGAGAGCAGACCAAATGCCCAGACTAATTCCTTAGTTAAGGGAGAGCAGACCATGTCCAGACTAATTCCTTAGATAAGGGAGAGCAGACCATGTCCAGACTAATTCCTTAGTTAAGGGAGAGCAGACCATGTCCAGACTAATTCCTTAGTTAAGGGAGAGCAGACCATGTCCAGACTAATTCCTTAGATAAGGGAGAGCAGACCATATCCAGACTAATTCCTTAGTTAAGGGAGAGCAGACCAAATGCCCAGACTAATTCCTTAGTTAAGGGAGAGCAGACCAGACTAATTCCTTAGTTAAGGGAGAGCAGACCATATCCAGACTAATTCCTTAGTTAAGGGAGAGCAGACCAAATGTCCAGACTAATTCCTTAGATAAGGGAGAGCAGACCAAATCCAGACTAATTCCTTAGTTAGGGGAGAGCAGACCAAATGCCCAGACTAATTCCTTAGTTAAGGGAGAGCAGACCAAATGCCCAGACTAATTCCTTAGTTAAGGGAGAGCAGACCAAATGCCCAGACTAATTCCTTAGTTAAGGGAGAGCAGACCATGTCCAGACTAATTCCTTAGATAAGGGAGAGCAGACCAAATCCAGACTAATTCCTTAGTTAAGGGAGAGCAGACCAAATCCAGACTAATTCCTTAGTTAAGGGAGAGCAGACCAAATGCCCAGACTAATTCCTTAGTTAAGGGAGAGCAGACCAAATGCCCAGACTAATTCCTTAGTTAAGGGAGAGCAGACCAAATCCAGACTAATTCCTTAGTTAAGGGAGAGCAGACCAAATGCCCAGACTAATTCCTTAGTTAAGGGAGAGCAGACCATGTCCAGACTAATTCCTTAGATAAGGGAGAGCAGACCAAATCCAGACTAATTCCTTAGTTAAGGGAGAGCAGACCAGACTAATTCCTTAGTTAAGGGAGAGCAGACCAGACTAATTCCTTAGTTAAGGGAGAGCAGACCATGTCCAGACTAATTCCTTAGATAAGGGAGAGGAGACCATGTCCAGACTAATTCCTTAGTTAAGGGAGAGCAGACCATGTCCAGACTAATTCCTTAGATAAGGGAGAGCAGACCAAATGCCCAGACTAATTCCTTAGTTAAGGGAGAGCAGACCATGTCCAGACTAATTCCTTAGTTAAGGGAGAGCAGACCATGTCCAGACTAATTCCTTAGATAAGGGAGAGCAGACCATGTCCAGACTAATTCCTTAGTTAAGGGAGAGCAGACCATGTCCAGACTAATTCCTTAGATAAGGGAGAGCAGACCATGTCCAGACTAATTCCTTAGATAAGGGAGAGCAGACCATATCCAGACTAATTCCTTAGTTAAGGGAGAGCAGACCATGTCCAGACTAATTCCTTAGTTAAGGGAGAGCAGACCATGTCCAGACTAATTCCTTAGATAAGGGAGAGCAGACCAAATCCAGACTAATTCCTTAGATACGGGAGAGCAGACCAAATCCAGACTAATTCCTTAGTTAAGGGAGAGCAGACCAAATGCCCAGACTAATTCCTTAGTTAAGGGAGAGCAGACCATGTCCAGACTAATTCCTTAGTTAAGGGAGAGCAGACCATATCCAGACTAATTCCTTAGTTAAGGGAGAGCAGACCAGACTTTCTCGGTGACCTCAAGTACTCATTAAAACGTTCATGTTTTTTCGGGTTGCATCACTCACAGACAGAAACTTCTGAGACACATTATTCATGAAGAACACTCAGACGTTCACTTGTAAGCCAATCAGGTTGCAGCAGGGCGCAACATCAGGAAGTAGCGTTAGCCACTTTAGCAAATTTGCCTCAAGATCCATCTCAATTGGTATGCTGTGTCCAATCATGGTATCTCTCATCGGTTGCACGTTCTTGGAATAGCAGAACAGTCCAACGGCCCTTGCTGTGCTTAGTGAGCAGCTTGTCAAGTTCTGGTGTCAGAAGAGGAGTGGAAATGTCCACTACCATGCTAAAGTGTCTAATGCCTAGGAATGATAGTCCCGGAAGTTGCGTATAGCGTTCAGCCAATCAGGTTGCAGCAGGGTGCAACATCAGGAAGTAGCGTTAGCCATGGTGGTGGAAAATAGTGTTTCATAATGAAAGTATGCATATTTTCCCAGTTTCTTTCCACCGTCTCGCAATTCAATCGAGTTAAGGAGGAAAACGACATCTTTGCAGCCTGAATGTATAGCCAGCTGCATACAATGCATTTGGATAGGAAGATGAAACCATAAATACCAAATGAATACCAACATCCTGGCGTCCTTTGGGTTAAAATAGATTCACGAGCAAACTATTTTCCTTCAAAATTTCTTTAACGTGTAATCAACTTTCTCTCTGGTGCTTTTGATTGATCAAGTTAAGTCTTCAATAACTTTAAATCGATCATATTACGTCGTCAACAACTTTACATTGATCATATTACGTCTACAATATTTTTTAACCAGGAAAAGCCCATTTAGATCCAGTGTCTCTTTTTCAAGGGAGACCTGGCCAAGAAGGCAGCAACAATCAATACATTACAGAATTAAAACATACAACAATATAATACAATATGATCCAGCCTAAAAAAAAACATTTACACTCCTCTGTAACAGAGTCTCCCATCAATATTTGTAATTAATTCAGTGGCACTAACATTCCATGCGTCTGGTGTTTAAACGTCTCAATATCTCTCTCATCATTACTCAATGCCTAGGTTTACCTCCAATGTACTCACATCCTACCTTACCTTTGTCTGTACACTATGTCTTGAATCTATGCTATCTTGCCCAGAAACCTGCTCCTTTTACTCTCTGTTCCGAACGTGCTAGACGGCCAGTTCGTATAGCCTTTAGCCGTACCCTTATCCTACTTCTCCTCTGTTCCTCTGGTGATGTAGAGGTTAATCCAGGTCCTGCAGTGTCTAGCTCCACTCCTACTCCCCAGGTGCTCTCATTTGTTGACTTCTGTAACCGTAAAAGCCTTGGTTTCATGCATGTTAACATTAGAGGCCTACTCCCTAAGTTTGTTTTACTCACTGCTTTAGCACAATCTGCCAACCCGGATGTTTTAGCCGTGTCTGACTCCTGGCAGGAAGACCACCAAAAACCTTGAAATCTCCATCCCTAACTATAACATTTTCCGCCAAGATAGAACTGCCAAAGGGGGCAGAGTTGCAATCTACTGCAGAGATAGCCTGCAGAGTTCTGTCTAACTATCCAGGTCTGTGCCCAAACAATTTGAGCTTCTACTTCTAAAAATCCCCCTTTCCAGAAACAAGTCTCTCATCGTTGCCGCTTGCTATAGACCCCCCTCTGCCCCCAGCTGTGTCCTGGACACCATATGTGAACTGATTGCCCCCCATCTATCTTCTGAGCTCGTGCTACTAGGTGACCTAAACGGGGACATGCTTAACACCCTGGCCATCCTACAATCTAAGCTTGATGCCCTCAATCTCACACAAATTATCAATGAACCTACCAGGTACAACCCCAAATCCGTAAACACGGGAACCCTCATAGATGTCATCCTAACTAACTTGTTCCTCCAAATACACCTCTGCTGTTTTCAATCAAGATCTCAGCGATCACTGCCTCATTGCCTGCATCCGTAATGGGTCTGCGACCAAACGACCACCCCTCATCACTGTCAAACGCTCCCTAAAACACTTCTGCGAGCAGGCCTTTCTAATCGACCTGGCCGGGGTATCCTGGAATGACATTGACCTCATCCCGTCAGTAGATGATGCCTGGTTATTCTTTAAAAGTGTCCTTCCTCACCATCTTATATAAGCATGCCCCATTCAAAAATGTAGAACTAGGAATAGATATAGTCCTTGGTTCACTCCAGACCTGTCTGCTCTTGGCCAGCACAAAAACATCCTGTGGCGTTCTGCATTAGCATCGAATAGCCCCCACGATATGCAACTTTTCAGGGAAGTTAGGAACAAATATACAAGGCAGTTAGGAAAGCAAAGGCTAGCTTTTTCAAACAGAAGTTTTCATACTGTAGTACAAACTCAAAAAAGTTCTGGGACACTGTAAAGTCCATGGAGAATAAGAGCACCTCCTCCCAGCTGCCCACTGCACTGAGGATAGGAAACACTGTTACCACCGATAAATCCACTATAATTGAGAATTTCAATAAGCATTTCTCTACGGCTGGCCATGCTTTCCACCTGGCTACCCCTACCCCGGTCAACTGCCCGGCACCCTCCACAGCAATCCGCCAAAGCCTCCACCCTTTCTCCTTCACCCAAATCCAGATAGCTGATGTTCTGAAAGAGCTGCAAAATCTTGACCCCCACAAATCAGCCGGGCTAGACAATCTGGACCCTCTCTTTCTAAAATTATCTGCTGAAATTGTTGCAACCCCTATTACTAGCCTGTTCAACCACTCTTTCGTATCGTCTGAGATTCCCAAAGATTGGAAAGCTGCCACGGTCATCCTCCTCTTCAAAGGGGGTGAAACTAGACCAAAACTGCTACAGACCTAAATCTATTTTGCCCTGTCTTTCTAAGATCTTCGAAAGCCAAGTTAATAAACAGATTACCGACCATTTCGAATCCCACCGTACCTTCTCCACTATGCAATCTGGTTTCAGAGCTGGTCATGGGTGCACCTCAGCCACGCTCAAGGTCCTAAACGACATCATAACCGCCATCGATAAGAGACATTACTGTGCAGCCGTATTCATTGACCTGGCCAAGGCTTTCGACTCTGTCAATCACCACATTCTTATTGGCAGACTCGACAGCATTGGTTTCTCAAATGATTGCCTTGCCTGGTTTACCAACTACTTCTCTGATAGAGTTCAGTGTGTCAAATCGGAGGGCCTGTTGTCCGGACCTCTGGCATTCTCTATGGGGGTGCCACAGGGTTCAATTCTCAGGCCGACTCTCTTCTCTGTATAGATCAATAATGTCGCTCTTGCTGCTGGTGATTCTCTGATCCACCTCTACGCAGACGACACCATTCTGTATACTTCTGGCCCCTCTTTGGACGCTGTGTAAACTAACCTCCAGACGAGCTTCAATGCCATACAACTCTCCTTCTGTGGCCTCCCACTGCTCTTATATGCAAGTAAAACAAAATGCATGCTATTCAATCGATCACTGCCCGCACCTGCCCGCCCGTTCAGCATCACTACTTTGTACGGCTCTGACTTAGAATACGTGGACAACTACAAATACCTAGGTGTCTGGTTAGACTGTAAACTCCCCTTCC
This sequence comes from Salvelinus fontinalis, assembly GCF_029448725.1. Taxonomy (NCBI): domain Eukaryota; kingdom Metazoa; phylum Chordata; class Actinopteri; order Salmoniformes; family Salmonidae; genus Salvelinus; species Salvelinus fontinalis. The sequence goes on along the minus strand of NC_074684.1, from coordinate 44,417,061 downwards.
AGACTCACATTAAGCATCTCCAATCCAAAATTAAATCTAGAATTGACTTCCTATTTCACAACAAAGCAACCTTCACTCATGCTGCCAAACATACCCTCGTAAAACTGACCATCCTACCGATCCTCGACTTCGACGATGTCATCTATAAAATAGCCTCCAACACTCTACTCAACAAACTGGATGCAGTCTATCACAGTGCCATCCGATTTGTCACCAAAGCCCCATACACTACCTACCATTGCGACCTGTACGCTCTCTTTGGTTGGCCCTCACTTCATACTCGTTGCCAAACCCACTGGCTACAGGTTATCTACAAGACCCTGCTAGGTAAAGCCCCGCCTTCTCAGCTCACTGGTCACCAAAGCAGCACCCACTCGTAGCACGCGCTACAGCAGGTATATCTTACTGGTTACCCCCAAAGCCAAGTTCTCTGCTGCCAATGACTGGAACGAACTGCCAAACCACTGAAGCTGGAGACTCTTACCTCCCTCACTAGCTTTAAGCACCAGCTGTCAGAGCAGCTCACAGATCACTGCACCTGTACATAGCCCATCTGTAAATAGCCCATCTATCTACCTCATCCCCATACTGTATTTATTTATTAATCTTGCTCCTTTGCACCCCAGTATCTCTACTTGCACATTCATCTTCTGCACTTCTACCATCCCATTATTTAATTGCTATTTTGTAATTACTTCACCACCATGGACTATTTATTGCCTTAAGTCCCTTTTCGTACCTCATTTGCACTCACTGTATATAGACTTTTTATTTTATTTTTTCTCTCCTGTATTATTGACTGTATGTTTTGTTTACTCCATGCGTAACTCTGTGTTGTATGTGTCGAATTGCTATGCTTTATCTTGGCCAGGTCGCAGTTGCAAATGAGAACTTGTTCTCAAGTAGCCTACCTGGTTAAATAAAGGTGAAAAATATATCTATTTTTAATCTGTTGTCCAATGCGTGAGGACTGGGCAGAGCTATTGTTGAGTTGTTGACATGACTCAGCATGTTGTAGTTGTTGTTGACATGACTCAGCATGTTGTAGTTATTGTTGAGTTGTTGACATGACTCAGCATGTTGTAGTTGTTGTTGACATGACTCAGCATGTTGTAGTTATTGTTGAGTTGTTGACATGACTCAGCATGTTGTAGTTATTGTTGAGTTGTTGACATGACTCAGCATGTTGTAGTTGTTGTTGACATGACTCAGCATGTTGTAGTTATTGTTGAGTTGTTGACATGACTCAGCATGTTGTAGTTATTGTTGAGTTGTTGACATGACTCAGCATGTTGTAGTTATTGTTGAGTTGTTGACATGACTCAGCATGTTGTAGTTATTGTTGAGTTGTTGACATGACTCAGCATGTTGTAGTTGTTGTTGACATGACTCAGCATGTTGTAGTTATTGTTGAGTTGTTGACATGACTCAGCATGTTGTAGTTGTTGTTGACATGACTCAGCATGTTGTAGTTATTGTTGAGTTGTTGACATGACTCAGCATGTTGTAGTTGTTGTTGACATGGCTCAGCATGTTGTAGTTATTGTTGAGTTGTTGACATGACTCAGCATGTTGTAGTTATTGTTGAGTTGTTGACATGACTCAGCATGTTGTAGTTGTTGTTGACATGACTCAGCATGTTGTAGTTATTGTTGAGTTGTTGACATGGCTCAGCATGTTGTAGTTATTGTTGAGTTGTTGACATGACTCAGCATGTTGTAGTTATTGTTGACATGGCTCAGCATGTTGTAGTTATTGTTGAGTTGTTGACATGGCTCAGCATGTTGTAGTTATTGTTGAGTTGTTGACATGACTCAGCATGATGTAGTTATTGTTGAGTTGTTGACATGGCTCAGCATGTTGTAGTTATTGTTGAGTTGTTGACATGACTCAGCATGTTGTAGTTGTTGTTGACATGACTCAGCATGTTGTTGAGTTGTTGACATGACTCAGCATGTTGTAGTTATTGTTGAGTTGTTGACATGACTCAGCATGTTGTAGTTGTTGTTGAGTTGTTGACATGGCTCAGCATGTTGTAGTTATTGTTGAGTTGTTGACATGGCTCAGCATGTTGTAGTTATTGTTGAGTTGTTGACATGACTCAGCATGTTGTAGTTGTTGTTGAGTTGTTGACATGGCTCAGCATGTTGTAGTTATTGTTGAGTTGTTGACATGACTCAGCATGTTGTAGTTATTGTTGAGTTGTTGACATGACTCAGCATGTTGTAGTTATTGTTGAGTTGTTGACATGACTCAGCATGTTGTAGTTATTGTTGAGTTGTTGACATGACTCAGCATGTTGTAGTTATTGTTGAGTTGTTGACATGGCTCGGTATAAGGAGAGAGTTTGTGTTTCTAGTCCTTGAGATGTCCCTGGACACACGGACATCAAAATGAATACAGCAGCCACCCTGTTAGGTGTTTGGACATCGTATGGTCAACAAACTATACCTTGATCGTTCCTCAAGGGAAAGTAAAGCGACAATCTAGCTGCCAATCAGACAACTCGTAGTGCTGTCGCTAGTTCTAATATTACAGCAGACGTGTCAGATCATTTCGATGTCAAGCCTGATGTAACGTTGGAATCTGACTGGAATGGGATTCAGGGTCTCATTTTTGCAAGCTATTTGTCCCTTGTCTTTCAAGTGCCTAGCGTGCCACGTACTAAACTGTCTGTGTGTTCTGTACCAGTGACGTCCATCGGATGGAGAAGGAGCAGGAGGTAGAAAGAGAGAGAGACAGGCAACGCTCCACCAAGTTCTTTGACACCAAGATCAACTTCAACGAACCTCCTCCTAAGGTAGTATAGTACAGTATCTTCTTGATGACCCCCGACCCCCACACACACACACACACACCTTCTGCATCAATGCCTTTCTGTCATAGCGTTGTTAGCATTTGTATATAAGTTACTAACCGCTCGTCACCAGTTCTGCCCCTGTGTCTCCAGCCCTGCAGGATGAAACCTGGGGGTCGTTTTGGAAACGGTATCGGTCTGCACATTCAGCTGAATGAGGCCCTGTGTGCCAGCTCTCCAGACCTGGCCAGTCCCTGTGATTACACCACTCCTGTCGACTCCATGAGCAACAGCTTGGTGGTGCCCATGATATCTCCACGGCGATGCAGCATGGGGGTGAGAATAGTTATCTAGTGCTATTCTACTTCCTTCTAGACTAGTTATCTAGTTATAGTCTCCTTCCTTTTAGACTCTAGTTATCTAGTTCTAGTCTCCTTCCTTTTAGACTAGTTATCTAGTTATAGTCTCCTTCCTTCTAGACTAGTTATCTAGTTATAGTCTCCTTCCTTTTAGACTAGTTATCTAGTTATAGTCTCCTTCCTTCTAGACTAGTTATCTAGTTCTAGTCTCTTTCCTTTTAGACTAGTTATCTAGTTATAGTCTCCTTCCTTCTAGACTAGTTATCTAGTTCTAGTCTCCTTCCTTCTAGACTCTAGTTATCTAGTTCTAGTCTACTTCCTTCTAGACTGTAGTTATCTAGTTATAGTCTCCTTCCTTTTAGACTCTAGTTATCTAGTTATAGTCTCCTTCCTTCTAGACTCTAGTTATCTAGTTATAGTCTCCTTCCTTCTAGACTAGTTATCTAGTTATAGTCTCATTCCTTCTAGACTCTAGTTACCTAGTTGTAGTCTCCTTCCTTTTAGACTAGTTATCTAGTTAGTTATTATCATGACACAAGGCGAGACCCAAATGCAGACACAGGAGGCAGATGGTTGAAGTCTTACAATGTTTATTAATCCAAAAGGGGTAGGCAAGAGAATGGTCGTGGACAGGTCAAAAGGTCAACACCAGAACAGAGTCCAGGAGGTACAGGGTGGCAGACAGGCCCGTGTTCAAGACAGGCAGAATGGTCAGGCAGGCGGGTACAGAGTCCAGAAACAGGCAAGGGTCAAAACCGGGAGGACTAGAAAAAGGAGAATAGCAAAAAGCAGGAGAACGGGAAAAACGCTGGTTGACTTGGAAAAACATACAAGACGAACTGGCACAGAGAGACAGGAAACACAAGGATAAATACACTGGTACAGAGAGACAGGAAACACAGGGATAAATACACTGGTACAGAGAGACAGGAAACACAGGGATAAATACACTGGTACAGAGAGACAGGAAACACAGGGATAAATACACTGGGGAAAATAAGCGACACCTGGAGGGGTGGAGACAATCACAAGGACAGGTGAAACAGATCAGGGCGTGACTGTTTTAGTCTCCTTCCTTCTAGACTAGTTATCTAGTTCTAGTTTCCTGTTAGACTAGTTATCTAGTTCTAGTCTACTTCCTGTTAGACTAGTTGTCTAGTTCTAGTCTCCTTCCTGTTAGACTAGTTGTCTAGTTCTAGTCTACTTCCTGTTAGACTAGTTATCTAGTTCTAGTCTACTTCCTGTTAGACTAGTTATCTAGTTCTAGTCTACTTCCTGTTAGACTAGTTATCTAGTTCTAGTCTACTTCCTGTTAGACTAGTTATCTAGTTCTAGTATACTTCCTGTTAGACTAGTTATCTAGTTCTAGTCTACTTCCTGTTAGACTAGTTATCTAGTTCTAGTCTACTTCCTGTTAGACTAGTTATCTAGTTGTAGTCTTGAGGACTGTCCCAGTCATATGTTCTTGCCCTTTAAAGCATTGTGTTATTGCATGGCTACTGTATTACTTGCTCTGTACTATGTGAATGTGTGTCTGCGTGTCTGCGTGTGTGTGTGTGTGTGTGTGTGTGTGTGTGTGTGTGTGTGTGTGTGTGTGTGTGTGTGTGTGTGTGTGTGTGTGTGTGTGTGTGTGTGTGTGTGTGTGTGTGTGTGTGTGTGTGTGTGTGTGTGCGTGTCTCCCTTCCACCAGGAGGGAGAGTTGATGGTGGAGCCGTCCAGTAAGGAGGACGCCCAGCGGTTGTGGCAGATGGAGAGACAGCGTATGCAGGAGACGATGAGACAACAGAAACAACAGATGATGGAGGACAACAAGTGGCTGACCAAGGAGGAGAAACTCCTGGTGGGGAATATACCTTCGACCTTTACCCCCTAGACCTAGCAACCCGCCCTAGCAACCACCCTAACAACAAGTGGCTGACCAAGGAGGAGAGACTCCTGGTGGGGAATATACCTACGACTTTTAAACCCCTAGACCTAGCAACCCGCCTAACAACAAGTGGCTGACCAAGGAGGAGAGACTCCTGGTGGGGAATATACCTCCGACCTTTAAACCCCTAGACCTAGCAACCCGCCCTAGCAACCACCCTAACAACAAGTGGCTGACCAAGGAGGAGCGACTCCTGGGGGGGAATATACCTCCGACCTTTACCCCTCTAGACCTAGCAACCCGCCCTAGCAACCCGCCTAACAACAAGTGGCTGACCAAGGAAGAGAGACTCCTGGTGGGGAATATACCTCCGACCTTTACCCCCTAGACCTAGCAACCCGCCCTAGCAACCCGCCCTAGAAACAAGTGGCTGACCAAGGAGGAGAGACTCCTGGTGGGGAATATACCTCCGACCTTTAAACCCCTAGACCTAGCAACCCGCCCTAGCAACCACCCTAACAACAAGTGGATGACCAAGGAGGAGAGACTCCTGGTGGGGAATATACCTCCGACCTTTACCCCCTAGACCTAGCAACCCGCCCTAGCAACCACCCTAACAACAAGTGGCTGACCAAGGAGGAGAGACTCCTGGTGGGGAATATACCTCCGACCTTTACCCCCTAGACCTAGCAACCCGCCCTAGCAACCACCCTAACAACAAGTGGCTGACCAAGGAGGAGAAACTCCTGGTGGGGAATATAACCTCCGACCTTTACCCCCTAGACCTAGCAACCCGCCCTAGCAACCCGCCCTAGAAACAAGTGGCTGACCAAGGAGGAGAGACTCCTGGTGGGGAATATACCTCCGACCTTTAAACCCCTAGACCTAGCAACCCGCCTAACAACAAGTGGCTGACCAAGGAGGAGAGACTCCTGGTGGGGAATATAACCTCCGACCTTTACCCCCTAGACCTAGCAACCCGCCCTAGCAACCACCCTAACAACAAGTGGCTGACCAAGGAGAAGAGACTGGGTTCTAGTCTGTGGGGTGGGGAATATATGGGGAATATACCTCCGACCTTTAAACCCCTAGACCTAGTCCACCTTAACCAGCCCCATTTCCAACCTAGCGACCGGCCCTCTATCCACACTAGCAACCATCTCCTGGTCTGGGGGGTAGTACATCCAAACCACCATCCCACAGTCCATCCTAACAACCATTTTGTAGTCCACCATAACAACCATTGTGTAGTCCTAACAACATCCCGTTGACCTAACATCCATCTTGTAGTCCTAAGAAGCAACCAGTAGTCCTAACAACCATTCAGTAGTCCTAACAACCATTCCGTAGTCCTAACAATCATCCCATGGTCCTAACAGCCAACCAGTAGTCCTAACAACCATTCAGTAGTCCTAACAACCATTCCGTAGTCCTAACAACCATTCCGTAGTCCTAACAACCATTCCGTAGTCCTAACAATCATCCCATGGTCCTAACAGCCAACCAGTAGTCCTAACAACCATTCCGTATTCCTAGTAACCATTACATTTACATTTAAGTCATTTAGCAGACGCTCTTATCCAGAGCAACTTACAAATTGGAAAGTTCATACATATTCATCCTGGTCCCCCCCGTGGGAATTGAACCCTGGTCCCCCCGAGGGAATTGAACCCACAACCCTGGCGTTGCAAGCGCCATGCTCTACCAACTGAGCCACACGGGACCGTGTGGCCATCCCTATAACTCTCAATGTTCTGTAAATTGACTGTCCATGTGAGGCCCATGGGGTCCGTGGTCAACTGTGGGTCGGTGTTGATATTGCGTGAAATGAGTCTGAACCTATATGTTTCTTTACAGGGCCCCATGGGACAGGAGGGCACCACCAAACCACTGGTATGTGTAACATATGTTACGCTTTATTATAAGACGTTATAATAACGGCTAATAGATGCTTTATAAGACGTTAAAAAGCATTATATCTGCGGTATTTAAGTATGGAGTTACTGTATGTTATCATTTTCTATTGTTTTAGTTGCGGTTTAATTATTTACATGAGGTCACAATTAATTTTGTTTACCAATTCCCACTTACTTTACTGCAAGGTGAAATTGCAGTAAAGTCGATGTAGACATTTTCATCCAAATTGAGTTTACTGATTGCTCTTCCGATGTCCAGAAGCTATTTTTGGTCATAGGAAATGATGGCAGAGACATTATGCCAAAAGTTAAGATCAGCATAAAAAAAAAACACACAACATAGCAGAATTGCCGTCAGACGGCTACTATCCACTGCGGTGCCATCTTTCTTTATCAGGTTAATATAGTCATTGTCATATCATCTTATTTTTCTCTCTGTCTGCAGTTACCAGAACCAGAGACTGGACATGGTGAGTGGTAAACCATAAGAATATCCTAGAAATAGAATATCTGGTGGCATCAAATGTCTAAAAGACACACAGCTTTAAGCTTCTCTCCTTCTCTCATACCCTCCCCCTTTATTCCTGTTCTCTCATACCCTCTCCCCTTTTATTCTTGTTCTCATCCCCTCTCCCCCTTTATTCTTGTTCTCTCATACCCTCCCCCTTTATTCCTGTTCTCTTATCCCCTCTCCCCTTTTATTCCTGTTCTCTCATCCCCTCTCCCCTTTTATTCTTGTTCTCTCATACCCTCCCCTTTTATTCTTGTTCTCTCATACCCTCCCCTTTTATTTCTGTTCTCTCATACCCTCCCCTTTTATTCTTGCTCTCTCAATCCCTCCCCTTTTTATTCTTGCTCTCTCATCCCCCTCTCCTTTTATTCTTGCTCTCTCAACCCCTCCCCTTTTATGCCTGTTCTCTTATCCCCTCTCCCCTTTTTATTCTTGCTCTCTCAACCCCTCCCCTTTTATTCTTGCTCTCTCAACCCCTCCCCTTTTATGCCTGTTCTCTTATCCCCTCTCCCCTTTTTATTCTTGCTCTCTCATCCCCCTCTCCTTTTATTCTTGCTCTCTCAACCCCTCCCCTTTTATGCCTGTTCTCTTATCCCCTCTCCCCTTTTTATTCTTGCTCTCTCATCCCCCTCTCCTTTTATTCTTGCTCTCTCAACCCCTCCCCTTTCATGCCTGTTCTCTCATCCCCTCTCCCCTTTTTATTCTTGCTCTCTCAACCCCTCCCCTTTTATGCCTGTTCTCTCATCCCCTCTCCCCTTTGATTCTTGCTCTCTCATCCTACTCTCCACTCTGAAAACCAGCCCCTCCAGACAAGCCCCTGCATCTCACCGGCCCTACGGCCCAGGCCCGCCCCACAGCCCAGACCGCCCCTACGGCCCAGGCCGCACCTACGGCCCAGGTCGCCCCTACAGCCCAGGCCCGCCCCACTGCAGAGCTAGACCGTTCAGATGATAAGGTGTACCAGGCGGTCATGGAGCTGGTCCAGGTGGTGGTGCAGCTGAAGAACGATGTGAACACACTACAGCCTGAGGAGTACATCACCGTCATCAAGGTAAGACACGGAGCTGCTGACTTCAAACACTGTGTCAATAGTAGTAATGCAGTAGCTATACGGATACAGCTGCATTGTAAGGTTAAAGGTCAACTGTCTTCTCTCTCTCCAGTCTGTAGGGCTGACCTTAAGGAGTCTGATACACAGTGTGGATGATATTCTACCCACCCTCCATAAGTCCATTAGGACAGAGGTAAGAGTGATTATATATCATATTATTAAGGAGAAAACAGACCAGCGTCCAGTCTGTCGTATAATATCTATCTCCCTATCTCATCCACTCTCCTCTCCTCCCCTCCTCTCACAGCTGTCCCCCTGGTCAATTTGAACAACGATATGTCAGAGTTGACTAACTATTCCCTGTCTCCTCTTCCCAGCTCCCTCTATCCCTCCTCTCCTCCTCTCCTCCCTCCTCTCCTCCCTCTCTCCCTCCTCTCCTCCCCCCTGATCAGATCGAGGGGACCCAGAAGCTGTTGAACAACTACATGTCAGAGTTGACTAACTATTCCCTGTCTCCTCTCTCCCCCCTCTCCTCTCCTCTTCTCTCCTCCCTCCTCTCCTCTCCTCCCTCCTCTCCTCTCCTCCCTCTCCTCCCTCCTCTCTCCTCCCTCCCTCTCTCCCTCCTCTCCTCTCTCCTCTCCTCCCTCCTCCCTCTCTCCTCTCCTCCCTCCTCTCTCCTCTCTCCTCTCCTCCCTCTCCTCCCTCCTCTCTCCTCCCTCTCTCCCTCCTCTCCTCTCTCCTCTCCTCCCTCCTCTCTCCTCCCTCTCTCCTCTCCTCACCTCTCTCCTCTCCTCCTCCCTCTCTCCTCTCCTCCCTCCTCTCCTCTCTCCTCTCCTCCCTCTCCTCCCTCCTCTCTCCTCCCTCTCTCCTCTCCTCCCTCCTCTCCTCTCTCCTCTCTCCTCTCCTCCCTCTCCTCCCTCTCTCCCTCCTCTCCTCTCTCCTCTCCTCCCTCCTCTCTCCTCCCTCTCTCCTCTCCTCTCTCCTCTCCTCCCTCCTCCCTCTCTCCTCTCCTCCCTCCTCTCCTCTCTCCTCTCCTCCCTCTCCTCCCTCCTCTCTCCTCCCTCTCTCCCTCCTCTCCTCTCTCCTCTCCTCCCTCCTCTCTCCTCCCTCTCTCCTCTCCTCTCCTCCCTCCTCTCCTCTCTCCTCTCCTCCCTCTCCTCCCTCCTCTCTCCTCTCCTCCCTCCTCTCCTCTCTCCTCTCCTCTCCTCTCCTCCCTCCTCTCCTCTCTCCTCTCCTCTCCTCCCTCCTCTCCTCCTCTCTCCTCTCCTCTCCTCCCTCTCCTCCCTCCTCTCTCCTCTCCTCCCTCCTCTCCTCTCTCCTTTCCTCTCCTCTCCTCCCTCCTCTCCTCTCTCCTCTCCTCTCCTCCCTCTCCTCCCTCCTCTCTCCTCTCCTCTCCTCTCTCCTCTCCTCTCCTCCCTCCTCTCCTCTCTCCTCTCCTCCCTCCCTCCCTCCTCTCTCCTCTCCTCTCCTCTCCTCCCTCCTCTCCTCTCTCCTCTCCTCTCCTCCCTCCTCTCCTCCTCTCTCCTCTCCTCTCCTCCCTCTCCTACCTCCTCTCTCCTCTCCTCCCTCCTCTCCTCTCTCCTCTCCTCTCCTCTCCTCCCTCCTCTCCTCTCTCCTCTCCTCTCCTCTCTCCTCCCTCTCCTCCCTCCTCTCTCCTCTCCTCTCCTCTCTCCTCTCCTCTCCTCCCTCCTCTCCTCTCTCCTCTCCTCTCCTCCCTCCTCCCTCTCTCCTCCTCTCCTCTCCTCTCTCCTCTCCTCTCCTCCCTCCTCTCCTCTCTCCTCTCCTCTCCTCCCTCCTCTCCTCTCCTCCCTCCTCTCCTCTCTCCTCTCCTCTCCTCCCTCCTCCCTCTCTCCTCCTCTCCTCTCCTCCCTCTCTCCTCTCCTCCACCCTCTCTCCTCTCCTCCCTCCTCTCCTCTCTCCTCTCCTCCCTCTCCTCTCTCCTCTCCTCTCTCCTCTCCTCTCTCCTCTCCTCTCTCCTCTCCTCCTCCCTCTCTCCTCTCTCCTCTCCTCCCTCTCTCCTCTCCTCCCTCCTCTCCTCTCTCCTCTCCTCTCCTCCCTCCTCCCTCTCTCCTCCCTCCTCTCCTCCCCCCTGGTCAGATCGAGGGCACCCAGAAGCTGTTGAACAATGACATGTCAGAGTTGATCAGTAAGATGCGTCTGGCCCAGCAGAATGCCGTCACCTCTCTGAAGGAAGAGTGTAAGAAACAGATGCTGACCGCAGCACACAACCTGGCCATGGATGGGAAGAACCTTCTGGATGCTGTGGACCAGGCCAGGGTCAGGGCCAACCTGGCCAAGCCCAAACCGGAGACCCCATAGTGGGGTGAATACCCACAGGACACCCCCTCTGGATGCTGTGGACCAGGCCAGGGTCAGGGCCAACCTGGCCAAGCCCAAACCGGAGACTCCATAGTGGGGTGAATACCCACAGGACGCCCACTTTTTGCTGTTGTTTTAACTGGAGGACGAGTCAGAGCCAAGTGTGTCGCGACTGAATGGATGGACACACACACACACACACACACACACACACACACACACACACACACACACACACACACACACACACACACACACACACACACACACACACACACACACACACACACACACACACACACACACACACACACACACACACACACAGAGTGACTTGGCAGTTCAGTGGTCAAGGTTTCCTTTTACGTTGAATTAAAACGATCAGAAAAGATGGCTTTCCCTTTTTGTAATTGGTGTTGTGATTTCTGTGTCATCTCGTGTCTCGAATTGTATCGGTTATTTTTTAAATAGTCTCTCTATCTGTTTAGGTATCCAGGTTAATTTAATTCTTGGTTATTTTCATATGTTTTGGGTAATACTGGCCAGATCAATAGATTTATTAATTTGCTTATGTGTTGTTTCATGGAATGTGTAATATTTGTTTTCTAGACTAAGAGTTTGACCAAATAGATAAAATACCCATTATCTTTCTGTTATTACTTCAAGTTTGTAGTATATTAAATTCAACTGACAGTATTGTATTTTTAATTTTTATTTTTTTCCATAAGTAAAAGTATGTTGTCTGTGCTACGAAAGAGAATTTAGGAAAGTTACGAAAATGCCAGTTTAAAAAAAAAATATTTGAAAATACTGCACCCTTTAATGTTTCCTCTATCTCGTATTCAGCTGTATCATCGTGGATATGAATAGAGACAATGGAACGATTTTGAATAAACATGTCAGATACTGTGACAAAACAAGACCTTGGGGAATATACATTTTTTTTTAGTCAAAAAGGAATTAGTTACATATAATTGATCTTTAGATGGTTATTCATATATCTGTGAAATTATACTTAAAAAAAAAAAAGTGAATGTTAAGTGGGAAAAAAATTAAAAACAAGAAAATTATATCTGCATAAAGCCATTTGAACTTGCCGCTATCTGCAAGCCAATCACAAGCAAGAACAAATACAGACGGACCAATCAGAACACGTCTTTACCATCTAGTCTAGCCAGCAATACAGACCTACAGACCTATATCCATTCTGCCCTGCCTAGCTAAGGTCTTCGAAAGCCAAGTCAACAAACAGATCATTGACCATCTCGAATCCCACAGTACCTTCTCCGCTGTGCAATCCGGTTTCCGAGCCGGTCACGGGTGCACCTCAGCCACGCTCAAGGTACTAAACGATATCATAACCGCCATCCATAAAATACATTACTGTGCAGCCGTCTTCATCGACCTGGCCAAGGCTTTCGACTCTGTCAATCACCATATTCTTATCGGCAGACTCAATAGCCTCGGTTTTTCTAATGACTGCCTTGCCTGGTTCACCAACTACTTTGCAGACAGAGTTCAGTGTGTCAAATCGGAGGGCATGTTGTCCGGTCCTCTGGCAGTCTCTATGGGGGTACCACAGGGTTCAATTCTCGGGCCGACTCTTTTCTCTGTATACATCAATGATGTTGCTCTTGCTGCGGGCGATTCCCTGATCCACCTCTACGCAGACGACACCATTCTGTATACTTCCGGCCCTTCCCTGGACACTGTGCTATCTAACCTCCAAACGAGCTTCAATGCCATACAACACTCCTTCCGTGGCCTCCAACTGCTCTTAAATGCTAGTAAAACCAAATGCATGCTTTTCAACCGTTCGCTGCCTGCACCCGCACGCCCGACTAGCATCACCACCCTGGACGGTTCCGACCTAGAATATGTGGACATCTATAAGTACCTAGGTGTCTGGCTAGACTGCAAACTCTCCTTCCAGACTCATATCAAACATCTCCAATCCAAAATCAAATCTAGAGTCGGCTTTCTATTCCGCAACAAAGCCTCCTTCACTCACGCCGCCAAACTTACCCTCGTAAAACTGACTATCCTACCGATCCTCGACTTCGGCGATGTCATCTACAAAATAGCTTCCAATACTCTACTCAGCAAACTGGATGCAGTTTATCACAGTGCCATCCGTTTTGTTACTAAAGCACCTTATACGACCCACCACTGCGACCTGTATGCCCTAGTCGGCTGGCCCTCGCTACATGTTCGTCGTCAGACCCACTGGCTCCAGGTCATCTACAAGGCTATGCTAGGTAAAGTGCCGCCTTATCTCAGTTCACTGGTCACGATGGCTACACCCACCCGTAGCACGCGCTCCAGCAGGTGTATCTCACTGATCATCCCTAAAGCCAAAACCTCATTTGGACGCCTTTCCTTCCAGTTCTCTGCTGCCTGCGACTGGAACGAATTGCAAAAATCTCTGAAGTTGGAGACTTTTATCTCCCTCAACAACTTTAAAAATCTGCTATCCGAGCAGCTAACCGATCGCTGCAGCTGTACATAGTCCATCTGTAAACTACCCACCCAATTTACCTACCTCACCCCCCATACTGCTTTTATTTATTTACTTTTCTGCTCTTTTGCACACCAGTATCTCTTCTTGCACATGATCATCTGATGATTTATCACTCCAGTGTTAATCTGCTAAATTGTAATTATTCGATTTATTGCCTACCTCCTCATGCCTTTTGCACACATTGTATATAGATTCTCTTTTTTTCTACCATGTTATTGACTTGTTTATTGTTTACTCCATGTGTAACTCTGTGTTGTTGTCTGTTCACACTGCTATGTTTTATCTTGGCCAGGTCGCAGTTGCAAATGAGAACTTGTTCTCAACTAGCCTACCTGGTTAAATAAAGGTAAAATAAAATAAAAATAAAATAAAATAAAAAAATAATGGAACGCAAGCAAAACAACCACACTGTCAGAAATCTAAAAGTAAATGGTGACGTGACAGAGTTGTTAAGTGATGACAATAATCACTCTGATGATCGTAATACATTTTATGATGGTGTTCTGACTCTATTTTTATCTAAATAGTGTATTTATCTATGATTTATGTATTCAAATAGCTACAGTCTTCTTTAAAACTTAACATATCTAATTAAGATGAACCTCATGGCTGATCACAGATTGACATTTCAGAGCCATAAACTACTATCTATCTGCGATTGCACCCCCCCCCCCCCCCCCCCCCTCCCCCAATAAAACTGATTTACAAATGTCTCAGGACTTTTGCTACTCTGTACTAGGGCTACCTTTAAGGTGACGGCCTTACTGGGTCATGGAAGACGAAGTCACATCAAAACTGTTCTGAGATCAAGGCTGTGAAAACTTTAATATTCAATAGAACATTATAGTCCCAACGTTACAAAAATTATAATTTGTGTCTTAATTGTGGTATTATTAACAAACATTTGTGTTTTTTGGGTTCAGGATGTTCCCGTTTTCTTACATGAGGCCAATGTATAGACTTCAAATCAGTACTCTTGGTGCAAACGTTAAATCGGTTACTAAAATCTAACATTTTTAATTCCTGTCGATTCCCAAATTCCCAAAACATGCATTTCTATTTCTACAGTATTTATTACCACAGTAGCATGTGTTTGATATTGTTATGGCAGCAGCAGTATCAGAGAGCTGCAGCAGCTCAAGGCAATAGAAATATGTCTGCTTTGCAATGCAAACTGATTCAGTGTTCATATTATCAAATGTGTATTTTTCCTCTCCCCGGTAGTAGAGCACGCAACGTATTTGTCCTTCGAAGGTAAAAATGCAGACAGTCACCTCATTGGATAACATTCACCCACAAGTCATTGCTTCTCCAATATGAAGCAGTACATTGGTAGTGCCAGTCATTCATCTAGTTACTTCCTCAGTTCTGTTTATTCCTATGTGGAACAGAAAGCTTCCCACTAGAGAGCGCTTTTGCCCTGTTACTGTGCCCTGCGGTCCTCTGCCTGCTTGGATACGATGTTCCGTAACAGTTAATCATCTTCCTAAACCATCATTTTCTGCAACAACAAAAAAAAAAAACTAGTGGTTCAAATTACTGCACACCGTAGTGCTAGTTCCACTGTGCCAGCCTGCTCCAGGGGCAGAAGGTAGAGGATAGGTCAACAGGCCCTAGGTGACGCCAGCCAGTCTTGTGCCAGGCATGGTAGATCTCAGGCCCAGACCCCTGGTCCTATATCATGCTGGCCAGCCAGGGAGGGAGGAAGAGTCCAGATCCTATATCATGCTGGCCAGCCAGGTAGGGAGGAAGAGGCCAGGTCCTATATCATGCTGGCCAGCCAGGGAGGGAGGAAGAGTCCAGATCCTATATTATGCTGGCCAGCCAGGTAGGGAGGAAGAGTCCAGATCCTATATCATGCTGGCCAGCCAGGTAGGGAGGAAGAGTCCAGATCCTATATCATGCTGGCCAGCCAGGTAGGGAGGAAGAGTCCAGATCCTATATCATGCTGGCCAGCCAGGTAGGAAGGAAGAGTCCAGATCCTATATCATGCTGGCCAGCCAGGGAGGAAGGAAGAGTCCAGATCCTATATTATGCTGGCCAGCCAGGTAGGAAGGAAGAGTCCAGATCCTATATCATGCTGGCCAGCCAGGGAGGGAGGAAGAGTCCAGATCCTATATCATGCTGGCCAGCCAGGTAGGGAGGAAGAGTCCAGATCCTATATCATGCCAGCCAGCCAGGTAGGGAGGAAGAGTCCATGTCCTATATCATGCTGGCCAGCCAGGTAGGGAGGAAGAGTCCAGATCCTATATCATGCTGGCCAGCCAGGTAGGAAGGAAGAGTCCAGATCCTATATCATGCTGGCCAGCCAGGGAGGGAGGAAGAGTCCAGATCCTATATCATGCTGGCCAGCCAGGTAGGAAGGAAGAGTCCAGATCCTATATCATGCTGGCCAGCCAGGTAGGAAGGGAGAGTCCAGATCCTATATCATGCTGGCCAGCCAGGTAGGGAGGAAGAGTACAGGTCCTATATCATGCTGGCCAGCCAGGTAGGAAGGAAGAGTCCAGATCCTATATCATGCTGGCCAGCCAGGTAGGAAGGGAGAGTCCAGATCCTATATCATGCTGGCCAGCCAGGTAGGGAGGAAGAGTCCAGATCCTATATCATGCTGGCCAGCCAGGTAGGGAGGAAGAGTCCATGTCCTATATCATGCTGGCCAGCCAGGGAGGGAGGAAGAGTCCAGATCCTATATCATGCTGGCCAGCCAGGTAGGGAGGAAGAGTCCAGATCCTATATCATGCCAGCCAGCCAGGTAGGGAGGAAGAGTCCAGATCCTATATCATGCTGGCCAGCCAGGTAGGGAGGAAGAGTCCAGATCCTATATCATGCCAGCCAGCCAGGTAGGGAGGAAGAGTACAGGTCCTATATCATGCTGGCCAGCCAGGCAGGGAGGAAGAGTCCAGATCCTATATCATGCTGGCCAGCCAGGTAGGGAGGAAGAGTCCAGATCCTATATCATGCTGGCCAGCCAGGTAGGGAGGAAGAGTCCAGATCCTATATCATGCTGGCCAGCCAGGTAGGGAGGAAGAGTCCAGATCCTATATCATGCTGGCCAGCCAGGTAGGGAGGAAGAGTCCAGATCCTATATCATGCTGGCCAGCCAGGTAGGGAGGAAGAGTCCAGATCCTATATCATGCTGGCCAGCCAGGTAGGGAGGAAGAGTCCAGATCCTATATCATGCTGGCCAGCCAGGTAGGAAGGAAGAGTCCAGGTCCTATATCATGCTGGCCAGCCAGGTAGGGAGGAAGAGTCCAGATCCTATATCATGCTGGCCAGCCAGGTAGGGAGGAAGAGTCCAGATCCTATATCATGCTGGCCAGCCAGGTAGGGAGGAAGAGTCCAGATCCTATATCATGCTGGCCAGCCAGCCAGGGAGGGAGGGAGAGTCCAGATCCTATATCATGCCAGCCAGCCAGGTAGGGAGGAAGAGTCCAGGCCCTATATCATGCTGGCCAGCCAGGGATGGATTAAGAGTCCAGGTCCTATATCATGCCAGCCAGCCAGGGAGGGAGGAAGAGTCCAATGGTTCCTAGGAGACACACAATGATAAACATCCACAGGAAGATCCGGTCAATCACCATGGCAACATACTTCCAGTCTTCCTTCACCTGGATGGAGAGTGAGATGAGAGAGAGATACATGAATGAATGGTAACAGTTTTAGTTGGATTTAGTGCAATGATCATGATGGTTTAAGTTGAACAATCTTTGTAATTGAATGTTCGACAAAAAAAATAGCAGCTATGTGCAATATTAGAGCTACAAATACTACCCTGTTTATCTGTGTTACTGTATGCCTGTCATAACCAGTATACCGGTGTACCGGCACTACCAAATGGTATACTGGGTATACTGTATAGTCATTGTAGATACTTGGCATTTCAGCAATGGAAAGATCCTTTTACTGGAATACAAAGGATCTGTATGCCATAACCACACACACTAAAGTCTGTTCCAAGTTGAGTTACACCATAAATACTCACACTAAAGTCTGTTCCAAGTTGATTTACACCATAACCACTCCCTCTGGATACTACGTCATAAATACTCACACTAAAGTCTGTTCCAAGTTGAGTTACACCATAAATACTCACACTGGATACTACACCATAAATACTCACACTGGATACTACGTCATAAATACTCACACTGGATACTACATCATAAATACTCACACTGGATACTACGTCATCAATACTCACACTGGATACTACATCATAAATACTCACACTGGATACTACGTCATAAATACTCACACTGGATACTACATCATAAATACTCACACTGGATACTACATCATAAATACTCACACTGGATACTACATCATAAATACTCACACTAAAGTCAGCGTCCTCTGCCCTCAGGTGGTCTGCGATATACTGCAGTCCCTCCAGAGCACGTATCACGCTGGGAGACAAAGGGAACTCTATCCCTCTAGAGTCTGACACCAAGTTAGCCGGTCGCTGGGTGGGGTTAACCCTTCTATTCACCCCTCCTCCTCCTTCAACCCCTCCATCCAGGCGGTTATGGGGCTGCCCTGCCCCTGGGTGTGGATGGTTCTGCTGGGGTGGAGGAGTGGAGCCCGGAGGTCTGGGTGACGGAGGACGGAAAGAGAAGTAAGACGTCAGCTCCCCCAGCTCAAGGTCCTCATAACAGGGGGTCCGTCTTTGGAGGTCCTCCGTTGTCCCTCCTCCGTCCCGGAGCCAGCTGGCTGAGGTACTGAGGAAGGGAGGAGGGCCTAGGCCTGGGAGAAAGAAGGAAATCAATTTGAGAAATTTGAAATATATATAGGGCTGGTTTCCAGAACACAGATTTTCTAGTCTTGGACTTTAAAGACATGTTCACTGAGAGTGGTTGTTAGTGGAAGACTGGGATTAATCTGTGGTTGGGAAAGGGCCTCAAAGAGTTGTCTCTTCTATGGGAGTACATACAACATATATAGATTAAAATCAGGAGGGGAAAAAAATATATGAAAAACTCAATCCACCGATTTATTTCCATTGTGGTCCTTATTGCTACCTGGGCATGTATCCACAAAGCATCTCAGAAAAGGTTCTTAGGAATCCTGTTAAAACCGGATTTAAGACAAAAAAAGAAACTCCCAGTTCAGAGTGGGTTTTCGGATGATGGACCGGTGGAGGTTGATGAAGAGAGGACGGTTCATAATAATGGCAGGAACGGAGCAAATGGCATCAAAAACCATGGAAACCATGTTTTTTGATTCCATTCCACTAATTCCGCTCCAGCCATTTTAACTCAAGCCAGTCCTCCCCAATTATCCCCAACCTCCTGTTGGTTAAGGCACTGCTCAGACAACTCTTGAGCCAGGAGCAAAAATCAATTCATAAAAAGTTGGTACCTTCACGACAGTTTGAGGTACCGCAAAGGAAAGATGGTGATGACGCTCTTATGGCATTGTTGCAAATAATGGGGAATAGCCAATCACGATGAGACACCGTCGCCAGCAACCAATCACGATGAGACACCGTCGCCAGCAACCAATCACGATGAGACACCGTCGCCAGCAACCAATCACGATGAGACACCGTCGCCAGCTGCTCTATAGCAATACTCAGACAACCACAGTGAATGTGACTGTACATCATAGATTTCAATGGTAAAACCTTCATGCCTTTCATTTTCGCCTGACACCATAACTTTGCTAATTAGGAAAATAACTAACTATTAATTATACTATGTTTGAAGCATAACGTTTTACCAATTCTGATATTTTGAATAATTGAATAGTTATATTGCACTGAATCATACATGATGATGCTGTTGAAAGCAGAATTTTGATAATATTACCGTGATATAGACACACTCATCACTCGTCTAAATCGCTTTGAAAACAGTAGGCGTCAAGTTACTTCTCGACAATGGTTTCAAAGGTCTATCATTTTCACCGAACACATTCAAGTTAACATAGGCCTTAGATGTTTCCTTTTGCCCAATTTATATGTCCCATGTCCCAAAACAACAGCATTTTGATAATACAGTATATCAAAACACTCATCACCAGGGTTGAATGGGATTACAGGGGCTGAACCCCTGGGCCCAGGCCCATGGGGGACCTAAGAGCAGCAAAAAAAAGAAAGTAAAAATAAAACTACATATATTCAGTTAGATATATATACAGTGCCTTCGGAAAGTGACTTTTGGACTTTTCCCACTTGTTACGTTATCAACCCTCATCAATCTACACACATTTTTACCTTAATTTAACTAGGCAAGTCAGTTAAGAACACGTTTTTATTTTCCATGACAGCCTAGGAACAGTGGTTTAAATGCTTTGTTCAGGGGCAGAACGACATATTTGTACCTTGTCAGCTCGGGGATTTGAACTTTCAACCTTGCGGTTACTAATACAACACTCTAACCACTAGGCTACGCTGCCGCCAAAACAACATCCCCACAATGACAAAGCAAACAAGACTATTTGCTAATTTAGATATATTTTTTAAATTGAAATATGACTTAACTTCTTATGGCTATTCAGACCCTTTACTCAGTACTTTGTTGAAGCGCCTTTGACAGCGATTAAAGCAATTTTTCCCATTCTTCTCTGCAGATCCTCTCAAGCTCTGTTAGGTTGGATGGGGAGCGTCGCTGCACAGTTATTTTCAGGTCTCTCCAGAGATGTTCGATCGGGTTCAAGTCTGGGCTCTGGCTGGGCCACTCAAGGACATTCAGAAACTTTTCCCAAAGCCACTCCTGCGTTTAGGGTCATTGTCCTGTTGGAAGGTGAACCTTCACCCCAGTCTGAGGTCCTGGATGCTCTGGAGCAGGTTTTCATCAAGGATCTCTTTGTACTTTGCTCTGGTCATCTTTCCCTCGATCCTGACTAGTCTCCCAGTCCCTGCTGCTGAAAAACATCCCCACAGCATGATGCTGCCAGCACCATGCTTCACCGTAGGGATGGTGCCAGGTTTCCTCCAGACGTGACGCTTGGCATTGAGAGTTCAATCTTGGTTTCATCAGACCAGATAATTTTGTATCTCATGGTCTGCGAATCCTTTGACAAAAGATTGAAGTGCCTTTGAACAGGGTATGGTAGTAGGTACCAGGCGCACCGGTGTGTGCCATTAACTGCAACAATGATGGGTTTCATGTATCAACAATGGTCCACTGTCCAAAGGACATCCAGCCAACTTGACACAACTGTGGGAAGCATTGGAGTCAACATTGCCAGCATCCCTGTGGAATACTTTCAACACCTTGTAGAGTCCATGAACCAATGAATTGAAAAAAACAAAAGCCCTGCGGCCTGTGATTTCTTTATCCGGCGTGCTGATCACTCCCGTTCATCTAGTCTAAATCGCTTTAGCATGTCTCCAAAGGGACAACTTGAAATAACATGATTTAGGTTCATGGAAAAATTTAAAGAAACTATGTATTATCCTAGTGTTTATAAGTACTTAAGCATATACTATGAATTAGGCCTCAACTCTTAACTGGTGAGGACAGCTCATGAGGTCTCCTAAATATCTGTCCATTAGGTGGGACTCTTAAGAGTGAAGAGGCTCTTTGTGGATATGGACCCAGGTCTCACTTAGGAAAAAGGTTGTCTGACTTCAATGGGACTTTCTGGTTAAAAATGTAAAGAAACTCATCTGGTAGTGGTGGTGGTGATACGTCCTGGTCAGGGCAGTATAGCGGGAACATGGTGCCATTTATCCTGGTCAGGGCAGTATAGAGGGAACATGGTGCCATTTGTCCTGGTCAGGGCAGTATAGAGGGAACATGGTGCCATTTGTCCTGGTCAGGGCAGTATAGAGGAAACATGGTGACATTTGTCCTGGTCAGGGTAGTATAGAGGGAACATGGTGCCATTTGTCCTGGTCAGGGCAGTATAGAGGAAACATGGTGCCATTTGTCCTGGTCAGGGCAGTATAGAGGGAACATGGTGCCATTTGTCCTGGTCAGGGCAGTATAGAGGGAACATGGTGCCATTTGTCCTGGTCAGGGCAGTATAGAGGAAACATGGTGCCATTTGTCCTGGTCAGGGCAGTATAGAGGAAACATGGTGCCATTTGTCCTGGTCAGGGCAGTATAGAGGGAACATGGTGCCATTTGTCCTGGTCAGGGCAGTATAGAGGGAACATGGTGACATTTATCCTGGTCAGGGAAGCATATAGGGAACATGGTGCCATTTGTCCTGGTCAGGGCAGTATAGAGGGAACATGGTGACATTTGTCCTGGTCAGAGCAGTATAGAGGGAACATGGTGCCATTTGTCCTGGTCAGGGCAGCATATAGGGAACATGGTGCCATTTGTCCTGGTCAGGGCAGTATAGAGGGAACATGGTGCCATTTGTCCTGGTCAGGGTAGTATAGAGGGAACATGGTGCCATTTGTCCTGGTCAGGGCAGTATAGAGGGAACATGGTGCCATTTGTCCTGGTCAGGGAAGCATATAGGGAACATGGAGCCATTTATCCTGGTCAGGGCAGAATATAGGGAACATGGTGCCATTTATCCTGGTCAGGGCAGTATAGAGGGAACATGGTGACATTTGTCCTGGTCAGGGCAGTATAGAGGAAACATGGTGCCATTTGTTCTGGTCAGGGCAGTATAGAGGGAACATGGTGCCATTTGTCCTGGTCAGGGCAGTATATAGGGAACCGGGTGACATTTGTCCTGGTCAGGGCAGCATAGAGGGAACATGGTGCCATTTGGGATGCACACAGACTCTAGGGACTTATTTCTCATGTGGTCCTCATCATTATCAGCATCTAACCTGCTGGTCTGGCGGTGATGGTCCGTCCCTGGTGCCATGCCACCGCTGCCCCCTGCTGGAGCATCAACAACCTGCGTCTCCGTCCGTCCGGCGCAGGCCGCCTCATGAACAGCCACCTGGGGATCAGGTCCAGGAAGATAGAGTGGACCCAGCGAGGCATCTTATGGGTCCCCGGGGAGCGGTGGTGGACGTTGAGGACAAACACGGTGATGACGATGGAGAGAGTGACGAAGATCATGGTGAAGAGGAGGTACTCTCCGATCAGAGGGATGACCAGGGAGGTGGAAGGGATGATCTCTGTGATGAGGAGCAGGAAGACGGTGAGGGAGAGGAGGACGGAGATACACAGAGTGATCTTCTCTCCACAGTCTGAAACAACGAGGAAAAAGAGGAGAAGAAGAAACAAACAGACTTTATTTATTATCTTGCAGAAAATGGAAATGTGTATTTTTTGCTCCCAATCCAACCCCCCCAAAACAAACACACACACACACACACACACACACACACACACACACACACACACACACACACACACACACACACACACACACACACACACACACACACACACACACACACACACACACACACACACACACACTGGTCCTTCAGCTTAGACCACTTCTGTTTTTCTAATGTTGGGCAGAGAGAAATGTTCATAAATAGTATTTCAGTTTAACCACAAATTATCTATTTACAGTAAAGGATTAGGCTTTTCACACATTTAGTTAGAAGAAAAACTTTTTTGTTCGTTTGTTAACAAGACATTCGTGGAGTGGTTGAAAAATGAGTTTTAATGACTCCAACCTAAGTGCATGTTAACTTCCGACTTCAACTGTACATATCAGGTGGTTTGGAATTATGTTTAATATCATATTTGTTTAGTCATAGTTTATTTGAACTTGTTTCAATGTTGACAGTAAAATTGTATATTTGAATCAATGTCATTGTTGAAATGTCAGGCCATGAACCTAAATAAAGACATACCTACCTATATTGAAATATAATGTGAAGCCACAGTCAAATGATTCCTGCCTGAACAGTGACTCCTACTGGTATATGACCAGTGACCTTCAGGTGCTTTCAGACCATCTGGGCTGGAACTGGAAGCTGTTTCTTATATGATAGTCTGAGCTGGGTGTTAATGAGACAGGTACTGAGCTGCAGGGAGACTCCGGATACCAGCTCACAAAGACCACTGACTGTGACATCACTCTGACTGTTACATCCCTCTGACTGTGACATCACTCTGACTGTGACATCACTCTGACTGTGACATTACTCTGACATCACTCTGACTGTGACATCACTCTGACATCACTCTGACTGTGACATCACTCTGACGGTGACATCACTCTGACATCACTCTGACTGTGACATCACTCTGACTGTGACATCACTCTGACTGTGACATCACTCTGACTGTGACATCACTCTGACTGTGACTCTCCAGAGGAAGGACAACAACAGTAAGTGGAGTTGTCAGGCGGAGAACCAGGGAGAAAGTGAAGACCTTCCTGGACTTCACCTCCACATTCTCAGGTAGACACTGTCACATAGATATCGATACCATTTCATCAAGTAGTTATAAATCAGCCTTTTTTGACTGCATGTTGGTTGTCTGTATTCCAGAGAAGGGTGGTGAGGGGAGGACAGGCTCATAATAATGACTGGAATGGAATGGTATCACCATGGAAACCACATGTTTAATGTGTTTGGTGCCATTCCATTTATTCCGTTCCAGCCATTACTGTGAGCCCATCTTCTAATTTTAAGTGCCACCAGCCACCACTGATATTCACCCATTTTCTAACGTGGCCAACAGGCCCAAGTCCTGCTCCCTCTGTGATGCCAAATCCCACTTCTCCAGGTGCACCTGGTAAGATGTTATTTAGTCTGAACAACCAAAGTCTTAATTTATGCACAACTAGAAATGATTAAATTCAGAGGGGAAGTTTTTTCATCTCATGAACATTATACATGGATAAAAGACCATTGGTAATTAGCATCCTCTATACAAACCTTGCTTTACATCTTCAGCTTCAGACCTTCCCTACTTCTCACTTAAAACATAGTTTATGTGTATTAAGACCTCAAGGTTTGTGTTTGATCAATGTCTGTCCTATTGTCCAGGTACCAGAAACAGTGTCCAGTTGTCCATCGACATAGTTGTCTTTGTGGCACAGACCATCATGGTTGCCATAGGTACTATTTACAAAACCAGGAAGAACCACCCACCAGCAGGTGAGAATCACAGGGATTGGTTCCTTTTTAGTTCCATTTAGGTCCCTAGCTTCCACACCTTCAATGTTCACAGATCTAAAAGACTTGATAGATCTATTTCTAATATTGACGAGGGCACCAATCCATCCATAGGCCAATTGGAGCAAACCATAAATTACATTCACACATTCTGTCCTTCAGATCTGTCAACTGCAATGGAATCAGGTCATAAATAGTCCTTTGACATAAATCATCTTGTCCATATTAAACCCTGTTTCAACAATTTCATCTTTGAGGTTTTCTATAGAATGGCCTGTCATGTTGTCTGGTGTGTTTTCTGCTGTTTTGTTCTCTGGATAGAACTTAAAGAAAGCCTCTGGTATTGAGATTCAGGTCCTGCAGGAATGACCCCTTGTCTCCCATTCCTCTCCCAGTGCTCGACTAAGACTTCTATCTAAACTGTCTGTAGCTTTACTGATTGACTAAAATAGTATGTACATTTTTTTTCAGTTGATGTTCATCTATGATAGGGCATAGTGTTTTGGAACTTGGATTTAATTTGCTTTTGAAAATACCGTTTTTTCTGCTTGCATGCAGTATGGATGCAGAAATATATTACGTCATGTTTGGTTGACAAAAGATATGTTTGCGTTTTATTTTCTGCCCGTTGTGAATCGTCAACTTTGAGAAATGTATTTGTTTTGTTAATTTCATTTAACATTTTATTGAATTTTTGTAACTTTTACTAACATAAAAATATATATATATATACAATATGTATGTGAAATCTGGACTATTTTCAGTTGTATCAACCTGTGATGTTCCAAAACCTCCACTAGATGGGGACGTTAGCTAAAAATTGAAACAGTATTGCTTCCGTCTCTCTTGCCCAAACCTGGGCTCGAACCAGGGACCCTCTGAACACATCGAACAACTGTCACCAACAACGCATCATTAGTTATTGCTCCCAAAAAGCAGTGGCTCTTGTAGAGCAAGGAAAACAACAAATACTTCACGTTCTGAGTGATGGCACCAATTGAAACGCTACTAGCTTCACGCTACTAGCTAGGACCTACCCAAAGGGGAGACTAGGACCTACCTGAGGGGAGATAGGAGAATAGGACCTACCTGAGGGGAGACTAGGACCTACCTGAGGGGAGACTAGGACCTACCTGAAGGGGAGATGGGAGACTAGGACCTACCTGAGGGGAGACTAGGACCTACCTGAGGGGAGAATAGGACCTACCTGATGGGATACTAGGACCTACCTGAGCGGAGACTAGGACCTACCTGAGGGGAGACTAGGACCTACCTGAGGGAAGACTAGGACCTACCTGAGGGGAGACTAGGACCTACCTGAGGGGAGACTAGGACCTACCTGAGGGGAGACTAGGACCTACCTGATGGGAGACTAGGACCTACCTGAGGGAAGACTAGGACCTACCTGAGGGAAGACTAGGACCTACCTGAGGGGAGACTAGGACCTACCTGAGGGGAGACTAGGACCTACCTGAGGGGAGACTAGGACCTACCTGAGAGGAGACTAGGATCTACCTGAGGGGAGACTAGGATCTACCTGAGGTGAGATGGGAGACTAGGACCTACCTGAGGGAAGACTAGGACCTACCTGAGAGGAGACTAGGACCTACCTGAGGGGAGAGGGGAGAATAGGACCTACCTGAGGGGAGATAGAAGACTAGGACCTACCTGAGGGAAGACTAGGACCTACCTGAGAGGAGACTAGGACCTACCTGAGGGGAGAGGGGAGACTAGGACCTACCTGAGGGAAGACTAGGACCTACCTGAGGGGAGACTAGGACCTACCTGAGGGGAGACTAGGATCTACCTGAGGTGAGATGGGAGACTAGGACCTACCTGAGGGGAGACTAGGAACTACCTGATGGGAGATAAAAGACTAGGACCTACCTGAGGGGAGACTAGGACCTACCTGAGGGGAGATAGAAGACTAGGACCTACCTGAGAGGAGATAAAAGATCAGGAACTGCCTGAGGGGAGATAGAAGACCAGGACCTGCCTGAGGGGAGATGGGAGACTAGGACCTACCTGAGGGGAGATGGGAGACTAGGACCTACCTGAGGGGAGACTAGGAGACTAGGACCTACCTGAGGGGAGATAGAAGACTAGGACCTACCTGAGGGGAGATAGAAGACCAGGACCTGCCTGAGGGGAGATAGAAGACTAGGACCTGCCTGAGGGGAGATAGAAGACTAGGACCTACCTGAGGGGAGATGGGAGACTAGGACCTACCTGAGGGGAGATAGAAGACCAGGACTGTCAGACAGGAGATGAGCAGACAGGGAATGATCAGGTTGATGGTGTAGAAGAGAGGCAGCCGTCTGATGATGAAGAAGTAGGTGATATCAGGGTAGATCTCATGACAGCAGTCATACTTCTTGGTGTTGTATGTTCCCACTGCGTTGATGATGGCCCACTCTCCACTCTCCCAGTAGTTGTTCAGGTCCACAGTGTTCTAGGGGATAGAGATCAACCGTCCCACTCTATAAAGACCTCACATGGCGTCACGAGAACTACAGAGATGCTTCACAAGTCATCTATAAGCTTATATCATAGTGTATTTTTAATATAGGGGTTCGGGTCTGTCGTGTTCTAAGGGGATGGTGATGCTCTTAAGTGTTCCTTTGTCACACTTGTCTGGTGCCAGTGTGATTCTGCTCTCTGTGTGTCTTGACACTAGCCACGTTTCCAGTCAATTGGCGACAGATTTTCATGCAAATGTACGCATTTTCCCACCAGATCTGTTTGACTTGCTGCGGATGAAAGGCTGTGCGTGATGACGTATTGCACATTAAAAATACATGCTGCGGTTAGAGATCAGCTAGAGTGCGAGTGAAGACAGTGGTGTAAAGTACTTTGGTAAAAATACTTTAAAGTACTACTTAAGTAGTTTTTTGGGGGGGGTATTTGTAGTTTACTATTTATATTTTTGACAACGAAAGAAAATGTTATGTACTTTTTACTCAATACATTTTCCTTTACGCCCAAAAGTATTCGTTACATTTTGAATGCTTAGCAGGACAGGACAATTGTCAGAATTCATGCACTTATCAAGAGAATCATCCCTGCTGCCCCTGATCTGGCGAACTCACTAAACACAAATTCTTCATTTGTAAATTATGTCTGAGTATTGGAGTGTGCCCCTGGCTATCAGTAAAATCGTGCCATCTGGTTTGCTTAATATAAGGAATGATTTATACTTTTACTTTGATTCTTAAGTATTTTAGCAATTACATTTAATTTTGTTACTTAAGTACACTGCTTTGGGAAAGTATTCAGACCCCTTCCCATTTCCCCATTTTGAATATTTAAAAGCAAAAACTTTTAGACTTTTACTCAAGTAGTGTTTAACTAGGTGATTGTCACTTTACTTGAGTCATTTTCTATTAAAAAGGGAATCTTCACATTTACTCAAGTATGACAATTGGGTACTTTTTCCACCTCTAGGTATATCCTTCACGTTGAGATGATTATTGACAAAAGAGCGAGGTTTGTCAATCGGTAGCCAAGCATCGATGATGATGTCACCAGAATAAGACCCTCGATTTGTATTGGAAAGGATCATCAAGCTCATCACTGTGCACTTTTACCACCTTGTCAAATTGACCGTAATTTATTTCATTTGTAGCCCAATAAACGGTATACTTTCCTGACGAGTCGTAGTGGGAGGACCACACGTGTCATCTCGTGACTCCCAAGTTTACTTTGATACGATGGTTATTATATTTGCGCATAAAATACCTTTCCTTTGTGTCGGTAAAATGTAGTATGTGAGAAATGGCGGTGGAAAAAGCCTCTATGCGCAAATATTGATATAATAACCATCGTATCGAAAGGAAACTTGGGAGTCACGCGATGATATTGTGTGTGTGATTTATAAATGGTATGGTCCTGCCACTATTGAATCGAGAAAGAATGCAATTTATTAGGCTACAGATGAAATAATGACAATAATAATAATGATGAACTTCACTGGGTGGTGAAAGTGCACGGTGATCTTTGATGCTCCTTTCCAATAAGTATTGAATGTGTTATTGTGGTTACATGATGATCGATTGCTTGACTGCCATTCGACAAATGAACATGTTCTCATGCGCCTATCCATAATAACGTCATCACGTATAGCAGCCTACCCGCACTGTGTCTGCGAGCTGTTGGCTTAGAGCAGAGACGTCATCACGTATAGCAGCCTACCCGCACTGTGTCTGCGAGCTGTTGGCTTAGAGCAGAGACGTCATCACGTATAGCAGCCTACCCGCACTGTGTCTGCGAGCTGTTGGCTTAGAGCAGAGACGTCATCACGTATAGCAGCCTACCCGCACTGTGTCTGCGAGCTGTTGGCTTAGAGCAGAGACGTCATCACGTATAGCAGCCTACCCGCACTGTGTCTGCGAGCTGTTGGCTTAGAGCAGAGACGTCATCACGTATAGCAGCCTACCCGCACTGTGTCTGCGAGCTGTTGGCTTAGAGCAGAGACGTCATCACGTATAGCAGCCTACACGCACTGTGTCTGCGAGCTGTTGGCTTAGAGCAGAGACGTCATCACGTATAGCAGCCTACCCGCACTGTGTCTGCGAGCTGTTGGCTTAGAGCAGAGACCAGAGTAGGCACATTTGCTATTTTTACGAAACAGTTTTTTTTTTGTTTCGTGACAAAATTGACCCTTATAAAATGCGATGGAAACACATTGAACTTTAAATGTTTAATTTTGTACTTGGAAAACTTAAATGGGAAAAAGTACATTTTGTGTGCACTACATCATCACGCACTGATTTTAGTCGACAAGTCTGTTTGGTGGAAAAACCACTGGTGGGGAAAATTGTCCTATTTTCTTTATGCGGATTCTAGAATATTAACATGAAAATCTGTGGCCAATTGGATGGAAAGCTAGCTCCCAGACAGCAATGGAGTTAGCAAGAACATACACAGTAGCCTGGTTCAAGATCTGTTCAACAAATAAACACACGTTACCCACGTCATTCACATCTTCTACAACACATTTACAACATCGCTTGATTTGATTTGATTTGATACCCCCCCCCCCCCCCCCCCCCCACCCCATACCTCGAAGCGTTCCAAGTCTATTTTAGCCTTGTCGTAAGTCCAAGAGCCAAACTTCATCTTACAGTTCTGCTGGTCGAAAGGGAAGAAGGTAACGTCTATAGAACAGGAGGACTTATAGATGGCCGGGGGTACCCAGCGCACCTTCCCATTGTGGAACAGATGGGCCTTGGTCATGTGGGTCACGGCGAACTCACCGTCCGCACTGGAGGGTGAAGAGGAGAGCAGAATTAGAGGTTAAACTACTTCTTCTTCTTCTTCTTTTTTTTGTTGCACGGCAGTGTTGCTGTTGTCGCGAGTAACCGTAGATACTTGGCATCGTTACCAGCCAAACCCTCAGGTCGTTAGTTCGCTTGGCACCGTTTATTCTGGCGGGTTGCTATGGGCAGGCACAGCTAGTGCTTCTGCCGATAGTGATAGCGCTGTCCGTGGTGCTGAATTTAGTGCCAGGCTATACTTGTAGCCTACTGCCGGAGCAAATATACAGAAAATTTAACTATTGGGCGGTTAGAGAGTTGGACTAGTAACCAGCAGGGAGCCTAGTGGTTAGAGAGTTGGACTAGTAACCAGCAGGTAGCCTAGTGGTTAGAGCGTTGGACTAGTAACCAGCAGGGAGCCTAGTGGTTAGAGAGTTGGACTAGGAACCAGCAGGGAGCCTAGTGGTTAGAGAGTTGGACTAGTAACCAGCAGGGAGCCTAGTGGTTAGAGAGTTGGACTAGTAACCAGCAGGGAGCCTAGTGGTTAGAGAGTTGGACTAGTAACCAGCAGGGAGCCTAGTGGTTAGAGAGTTGGACTAGTAACCAGCAGGGAGCCTAGTGGTTAGAGAGTTGGACTAGGAACCAGCAGGGAGCCTAGTGGTTAGAGAGTTGGACTAGTAACCAGCAGGGAGCCTAGTGGTTAGAGAGTTGGACTAGTAACCAGCAGGGAGCCTAGTGGTTAGAGAGTTGGACTAGTAACCGAAATGTTGCAAGATCGAATCTCAGAGCTGACATGGTAAAAATCTGTCGTTCTGCCCCTGAACAAGGCAGGTAACCCACTGTTTCTAGGCCGTCATTGAAAATAATGTGTTCTTAAATGACTTGCCTAGTTAGCATTAGGGGTTTGCAACAACGAGGTACAAAAGTTGCCGTCTGCCTCCGACCTTTGAAGCATTGTTTCAAGTTTGACTAGCGCTCTCCACCGGACTATATTAACATGTCAGGAGGACATACTGTCGAAACCATGCATCAGCATAATGTTTCTGGATATATACAAAGACGTGGCAATAGAATAACAGCTCAAAGGAAATGCAGCTGGTTTCCTGTCTCTCCGGGTTCAGTTTGAAGTGATTGTGTTAGCTGTGTAGTTCGCTAACATTAACTAGAAAGAGGAAAGAGCTTGCATAGCGTCATAGTGGGTGATAGAAGTAAATAGTCAGTGTTATGGTGACAATTTGTATTTTTACAGACGATTTTTACAGTGAGATAAAGTTAATGAGTTGCCTGGCTGATGAGACAGTGGTTTCTAAGATAAAAAAACAAGTAGCCAATTTTTGCATCACAGGCCTACCCGCTGTAAACATACAGCTGAAGTTTACATACACTTAGGTGGGAGTCATTGAAACTCGTTTTTCAACCACTCCACACATGTCTTGTTAACAAACTATAGTTTTAGCAAGTCGGTTAGGACATCTACTTTGTGCATGACACAAGTAATTTTTCCAACAATTGTTTACAGACAGATTATATATATATATATTTATTGCACGCTTCTCAACCAATTACAATACTTGTTTGGACCAACCTGTTGGTCAAAGTATTATGGTTGCACAGTGTTAAACATTGTGAATTATTGTAGACGTTACATTAATAATCAAACCATGATAAAAATAGTGTTTAGATTATTCATGAAACGATCAGGGTGAGCCAATACATAACTCTGTCAATCTGGTAAATAGAAAAGTTAGCTCCCTCAAAATATTGTTCAGGCCACTGCCCAGCTAGCATATTTGGTTGTTTGGAAGTTGTGGGAACATACGTTTTTGGTTTCCCATTGGTTCTGGTAATGAAGCCATACATTTTCTGACTGATAAAACTGAGTCTTTTTAATGTTTTTCAGAACAGAAGTGAAAATTTTGCCTGTTCAGGGAATGTACATTTTTAGGTTCCAGTGAGGTTCTGAGAACGTTTTACTATGGTTCCAGTGAGGTTCTGAGAACGTTTTACTCTGGTTCGCTGAAAGGTTTCCTGAGAGGTTTTATTAACGTTCTGAGAACGGAAATGATCGGTTATGTGAAGGTTACGTTATGTGAAGGTTACTTTGGCATTAATCATGTGGCACTTTTTAATTTGTGGCACATCAGTGAGAATGAAACATATGATCTTCTGTTCTCTATGCATGGAATTAGTCCACTGCACCACCAGGATGAAGCTAACATGCCATGTTTATTTTAAACTCATACGAAGCTGTTACTTTTAGTCTATTCACACAGACCCCATTTCAAAGCAAACAAGCACTCATTAAGACCAGGTGTGGCCAAGTAACGGGCGTGGCCAACACACCTGAACACACTTAACAAGACAGAGGATAGAGTTTTGTTGATGCTGAGAACGAACTGTATGTTTTTAAATAACATTCTTAGAACGTTCTCTGAACATTACTGAAGTTTTCTTAACGTTCTCAGAACAATTTGAGAACATGACTTGAAATAGCACCATTAGGAAACGTTATGCTGAAGTAATAATATTACCACAGAAGTACGTTGTTTCTTAACGTTCTTAAAGTAATGAAAAACTTAATAAATGTGCTGAGAATGTTCCAAAGCCAAGCAACTTTCCTGCACCATTCCCAGAACATTGTCAGAAGGTCGTATACAAAATAACCATAGGACAACCACACTCTTACCAAGCTCTAAGAAACAGATGGTTCTCAGAACGTTATGTGCTAGCTGGGATTTGACATTTCAAAAACACACATGACTCAGAGCCATTGTTTTGGTAGAGAGGTATGATCCTCCAGGAACAATCTCCAGAACTTATCTCCTCTATTGCAGTCTGTAATTTAGCTCCTCCTCTGAAGAGCTACACGTCCCTGATCATGGCTTTAAGACGAGCTGCTAATAGCTGTAGCTAGAGATATAATGATGAGTCTATCGTTACCTCTTCCTCAAATCTCTCACACGCACACACCTTTTTAATTTTCACTAACTGATGGTGATCATACAGAAGAGCTTGATGAGGTGAAACCCAATCATTAAATACTAGCAGTTTAATCTGATACATTCAGCCGTGAAAGTTGAATAAATTTAGATGAGAAGAAAACTATTAGGAGGGCTAGGATAAGGATACCATGGCAGTATATCACTGGGGATGGCTAGGATCAGGATAACATGGCTGTATATCACTGGGGATGGCTAGGATCAGGATAGCATGGCAGAATATTACTAGGATCAGGATAACATGGCAGTATATTACTGGGATGGCTAGGATTAGGATAACATGGCAGAATATTACTGGGGAATGCTAGGATCAGGATAACATGGCAGTATATCACTGGGGATGGCTAGGATCAGGATAACATGGCTGTATATCACTGGGGATGGCTAGGATCAGGATAGCATGGCAGTATATTACTAGGATCAGGATAACATGGCAGTATATTTCTAAGATCAGGATAACATGGCAGTATATTACTAGGATCAGGATAACATGGCAGTATATTACTGGGGATGGCTAGGATTAGGATAACATGGCAGTATATCACTGGGGATGGCTAGGATCAGGATAACATGGTAGTATATTACTAGGATCAGGATAACATGGCTGTATATCACTGGGGATGGCTAGGATCAGGATAACATGGCAGTATATTACTAGGATCAGGATAACATGGCAGTATATTTCTAAGATCAGGATAACATGGCAGTATATTACTAGGATCAGGATAACATGGCAGTATATTACTGGGGATGGCTAGGATTAGGATAACATGGCAGTATATCACTGGGGATGGCTAGGATCAGGATAACATGGTAGTATATCACTGGGGATGGCTAGGATCAGGATACCATGGCAGTATATTACTGGAGATGGCTAGGATCAGGATACCATGGCAGTATATTACTGGGATGGCTAGGATAAGGATAACATGGCTGTATATCACTGGGGATGGCTAGGATCAGGATACCATGGCAGTATATTACTGGGATGGCTAGGATAAGGATAACATGGCTGTATATCACTGGGGATGGCTAGGATCAGGATAACATGGCTGTATATCACTGGGGATGGCTAGGATCAGGATAGCATGGCAGTATATTACTAGGATCAGGATAACATGGCAGTATATTACTAGGATCAGGATAACATGGCAGTATATTACTAGGATCAGCATAACATGGCAGTATATCACTGGGGATGGCTAGGATTAGGATAACATGGCAGTATATCACTGGGGATGGCTAGGATCAGGATACCATGGCAGTATATTACTGGGATGGCTAGGATAAGGATAACATGGCTGTAGATCACTGGGGATGGCTAGGATCAGGAAAGCATGGTAGTAAATTACTGGGGATGGCTAGGATCAGGATACCATGGCAGTATATTACTGGGGAATGCTAGGATCAGGATAACATGGCAGTATATTACCAGTATCAGGATAACATGGCAGTATATTACTGGGATGGCTAGGATTAGGATAACATGGCAGTATATTACTGGGGATGGCTAGGATCAGGATAACATGGCAGTATGTTACTGGGGATGGCTAGGATCAGGATAACATGGCAGTATATTACTGGGGATGGCTAGGATCAGGATAACATGGCAGTATATTACTAGGATAAGGATAACATGGCAGTATATTACTGGGGATGGCTAGTTTCAGGATAACATGGCAGTATATTACTAGGATCAGGATAACATGGCTGTATATCACTGGGGATGGCTAGGATCAGGATAACATGGCAGTATATTACTAGGATCAGGATAACATGGCAGTATATTACTGGGGATGGCTAGGATTAGGATAACATGGCAGTATATCACTGGGGATGGCTAGGATCAGGATAACATGGTAGTATATCACTGGGGATGGCTAGGATCAGGATACCATGGCAGTATATTACTGGGGATGGCTAGGATCAGGATACCATGGCAGTATATTACTGGGATGGCTAGGATAAGGATAACATGGCTGTATATCACTGGGGATGGCTAGGATCAGGATAGCATTGTAGTATATTACTGGGGATGGCTAGGATCAGGATACCATGGCAGTATATAACTGGGGATGGCTAGGATCAGGATAACATGGCAGCATATTACTAGTATCAGGATAACATGGCAGTATATTACTGGGATGGCTAGGATTAGGATAACATGGCAGAATATTACTGGGGAATGCTAGGATCAGGATAACATGGCAGTATATTACTGGGGATGGCTAGGATCAGGATAACATGGCAGTATATTACTGGGGATGGCTAGGATCAGGATAACATGGCAGTATATTACTGGGGATGGCTAGGATCAGGATAACATGGCAGTATATTACTGGGGATGGCTAGGATCAGGATAACATGGCAGTGTATTACTGGGGGTGGCTAGGATCAGGATAACATGGCAGTATATTACTGGGGATGGCTAGGATCAGGATAACATGGCAGTATATTACTGGGGATGGCTAGGATCAGGATAACATGGCAGTATATTACTGGGGATGGCTAGGATAAGGATAACATGGCAGTATATTACTGGGTATGCCTAGTATCAGGATAACATGGCAGTATATTACTGGGGATGGCTAGGATCAGGATAACATGGCAGTATATTACTGGGTATGCCTAGTATCAGGATAACATGGCAGTATATTACTAGGATCAGGATAACATGGCAGTATATTACTGGGTATGCCTAGTATCAGGATAACATGGCAGTATATTACTAGTATCAAGATAACATGGCAGTATATTACTAGGATCAGGATAACATGGCAGTATATCACTGGGGATGGCTAGGATCAGGATAACATGGCAGTATATTACTAGGATCAGGATAACATGGCTGTATATAACTGGGGATGGCTAGGATCAGGATAACATGGCAGTATATTACTAGGATCAGGATAACATGGCAGTATATTACTGGGGATGGCTAGGATCAGGATAACATGGCAGTATATTACTGGGGATGGCTAGGATCAGGATAACATGGCAGTATATTACTGGGGATGGTTAGGATCAGGATAACATGGCAGTATATTACTGGGGATGGCTAGGATCAGGATAACATGGCAGTATATTACTGGGGATGGCTAGGATCAGGATAACATGGCAGTATATTACTGGGGATGGCTAGGATCAGGATAACATGGCAGTATATTACTGGGGATGGCTAGGATCAGGATAACATGGCAGTATATTACTGGGGATGGCTAGGATCAGGATAACATGGCAGTATATTACTAGGATAAGGATAACACGGCAGTATATTACTGGGGATGGCTAGGATCAGGATAACATGGCAGTATATTACTGGGGATGGCTAGGATCAGGATAGCATGGCAGTATATTACTGGGGATGGCTAGGATCAGGATAACATGGCAGTATATTACTGGGGATGGCTAGGATCAGGATAACATGGCAGTATATTACTAGGATAAGGATAACATGGCAGTATATTACTGGGGATGGCTAGTATCAGGATAACATGGCAGTATATTACTGGGGATGGCTAGGATAAGGATAACATGGCAGTATATTACTAGGATCAGGATAACATGGTAGTATATTACTGGGGATGGCTAGTATCAGGATAACATGGCAGTATATCACTGGGGATGGCTAGGATCAGGATACCATGGCAGTATATTACTGGGGATGGCTAGGATCAGGATACCATGGCAGTATATTACTGGGATGGCTAGGATAAGGATAACATGGCTGTATATCACTGGGGATGGCTAGGATCAGGATAGCATTGTAGTATATTACTGGGGATGGCTAGGATCAGGATACCATGGCAGTATATAACTGGGGATGGCTAGGATCAGGATAACATGGCAGTATATTACTAGTATCAGGATAACATGGCAGTATATTACTGGGATGGCTAGGATTAGGATAACATGGCAGAATATTACTGGGGAATGCTAGGATCAGGATAACATGGCAGTATATTACTGGGGATGGCTAGGATCAGGATAACATGGCAGTATATTACTGGGGATGGCTAGGATCAGGATAACATGGCAGTATATTACTGGGGATGGCTAGGATCAGGATAACATGGCAGTATATTACTGGGGATGGCTAGGATCAGGATAACATGGCAGTGTATTACTGGGGGTGGCTAGGATCAGGATAACATGGCAGTATATTACTGGGGATGGCTAGGATCAGGATAACATGGCAGTATATTACTGGGGATGGCTAGGATCAGGATAACATGGCAGTATATTACTGGGGATGGCTAGGATAAGGATAACATGGCAGTATATTACTGGGTATGCCTAGTATCAGGATAACATGGCAGTATATTACTGGGGATGGCTAGGATCAGGATAACATGGCAGTATATTACTGGGTATGCCTAGTATCAGGATAACATGGCAGTATATTACTAGGATCAGGATAACATGGCAGTATATTACTGGGTATGCCTAGTATCAGGATAACATGGCAGTATATTACTAGTATCAGGATAACATGGCAGTATATTACTAGGATCAGGATAACATGGCAGTATATCACTGGGGATGGCTAGGATCAGGATAACATGGCAGTATATTACTAGGATCAGGATAACATGGCTGTATATAACTGGGGATGGCTAGGATCAGGATAACATGGCAGTATATTACTAGGATCAGGATAACATGGCAGTATATTACTGGGGATGGCTAGGATCAGGATAACATGGCAGTATATTACTGGGGATGGCTAGGATCAGGATAACATGGCAGTATATTACTGGGGATGGCTAGGATCAGGATAACATGGCAGTATATTACTGGGGATGGCTAGGATCAGGATAACATGGCAGTATATTACTGGGGATGGCTAGGATCAGGATAACATGGCAGTATATTACTGGGGATGGCTAGGATCAGGATAACATGGCAGTATATTACTGGGGATGGCTAGGATCAGGATAACATGGCAGTATATTACTGGGGATGGCTAGGATCAGGATAACATGGCAGTATATTACTAGGATAAGGATAACACGGCAGTATATTACTGGGGATGGCTAGGATCAGGATAACATGGCAGTATATTACTGGGGATGGCTAGGATCAGGATAGCATGGCAGTATATTACTGGGGATGGCTAGGATCAGGATAACATGGCAGTATATTACTAGGATCAGGATAACATGGTAGTATATTACTGGGGATGGCTAGTTTCAGGATAACATGGCAGTATATTACTAGGATCAGGATAACATGGCTGTATATCACTGGGGATGGCTAGGATCAGGATAACATGGCAGTATATTACTAGGATCAGGATAACATGGCAGTATATTACTGGGGATGGCTAGGATCAGGATAACATGGCAGTGTATTACTGGGGATGGCTAGGATCAGGATAACATGGCAGTATATTACTGGGGATGGCTAGTATCAGGATAACATGGCAGTATATTACTGGGGATGGCTAGGATCAGGATAACATGGCAGTATATTACTGGGGATGGCTAGGATCAGGATAACATGGCAGTATATTACTGGGTATGCCTAGTATCAGGATAACATGGCAGTATATTACTGGGGATGGCTAGGATCAGGATAACATGGCAGTATATTACTGGGTATGCCTAGTATCAGGATAACATGGCAGTATATTACTAGGATCAGGATAACATGGCAGTATATTACTGGGGATGGCTAGGATCAGGATAACATGGCAGTATATTACTGAGTATGCCTAGTATCAGGATAACATGGCAGTATATTACTAGTATCAGGATAACATGGCAGTATATTACTAGGATCAGGATAACATGGCAGTATATCACTGGGGATGGCTAGGATCAGGATAACATGGCAGTATATTACTAGGATCAGGATAACATGGCTGTATATAACTGGGGATGGCTAGGATCAGGATAACATGGCAGTATATTACTAGGATCAGGATAACATGGCAGTATATTACTGGGGATGGCTAGGATCAGGATAACATGGCAGTATATTACTGGGGATGGCTAGGATCAGGATAACATGGCAGTATATTACTGGGGATGGCTAGGATCAGGATAACATGGCAGTTTTTTACTGGGGATGGCTAGTATCAGGATAACTTGGCAGTATATTACTGGGGATGGCTAGGATCAGGATAACATGGCAGTATATTACTGGGGATGGCTAGGATCAGGATAACATGGCAGTATATTACTGTGGATGGCTAGGATCAGGATAACATGGCAGTATATTACTGGGGATGGCTAGGATCAGGATAACATGGCAGTATATTACTGGGGATGGCTAGGATCAGGATAACATGGCAGTATATTACTGGGGATGGCTAGGATCAGGATAACATGGCAGTATATTACTGGGGATGGGATGGCTGTTTAAGATGAGAACTGTATCAAGATTAGGCCTACAGCTGCTGTTTAATCATTAACACTCTAACAGAAACCGTAGATTGACTCATGTCATCTATGAAATCCTCAGTGGTGGCATGCTCTATAACTTGTAGATGAGATCACAGTTGTCAGTTCATTGTAGCGGGAAATTACTTTTGAGAAACGGAAGCCTAGTGGTTTAGAGCATTTAGAGCCAGTAACTGAAAGGTTCGTTGATTTGACTCCATGAGCCAACTAGTTGAAAAATCTGTTGATGTGCCCTTGAGCAAGGCACTTAAACCTAATTGTGCCTGTAATTCGCTCTGAATAAGGGCATCTGCTAAATGTCTCAAATGTAAACCATGTCTGATGTTAAGCTTATGATTCAGGAATCCAGTAGATGGCGACATTTAACCATTGAAATAGGCCTAGAAGTGGAGTCACCTGAACTCTACTGTTCATTTACGTTAATGACAACAATTTCGGACAAAGTTTTTCTGTCACTCACTTGTTGTAGAGGACGATGTCTGGGACCCAGATGAGTTCTGACGGGACTCTGATGGATGTGACGTTGTCATAGTCAGACGGCGCCCAGCGTAGCTTGTAGTCATTCCACTCCTAAGAGGAGAACATACACAAGGAGACGAGAGGTTGTTCAGGTCCCGAGGTCTCATCATAAAGAGCCTATTAATCCTCAACGAACTAATTACCGTAATTCATACTTAAAACACCTCAGTCACACACATACTATATATATATGCAGGGTTTCCTCTAGGCAAAATCCTAGAGGAAACTCTGCATCAAGACTAGAGACTCGGTTTGTTTTACTTTAACAATAAACTACCTAGTTAGATAATAAAAGTTTACAATAGTTGTCCTATTCATATCTGGATCCTGGGACGTAGTTAGCGTTAACGCTGGGACCGCTGATATACTGTATTTCCCAGGATCCTTGCTCAAACAAGGTGGTACAACATTGGCTAAGCAGCTAGCCTGACTGCTAGCTATCAAGCTAGGCAACCTGGTCTACTATTGCTGGATACCAAGCACGCTAACTGGTTAGCCCTTGTTGCTAGGGCCGCACTTCTATTTATCTTGGTTTTTAGGACTACCAATTTCCAGAGTTTTCTACTGCCAGCGTTTCTCATTTCACGGAGTGAATAGCGGGCTCTTCCTACTATTAGTACTATCATGCCTCCGGAAAAAGACGAGGATCACATCTCTGCTTGGCAAGTACATGAACTCTTGGAGAACCAGAAAGTTTTCTATGAGGAAATTATACTTCAGCAGGAAAATAACTTTAAAAAGCTTCCTACAAAATGACCATGGAGTCGACCAACAAACGGCTGGATGACCTGACTGAAGATGTACAAGACATTAAAACAAGCCTTCAGTTCACACAGAAGGATGTGGATGTCTTGAAGACCACACAGTATACACTTCCCAGAAACTGTTCCTCTATGCGTAATGAAATCACCACAGTCAGGGAGGGCCTCCAGAGCATGTCTGGGAAGGCAGAATGAAATCACCACAGTCAGGGAGGGCCTCCAGAACATGTCTGGGAAGGCAGAATGAAATCACCACAGTCAGGGAGGGCCTCCAGAACATGTCTGGGAAGGCAGAATGAAATCACCACAGTCAGGGAGGGCCTCCAGAACATGTCTGGGAAGGCAGAATGAAATCACCACAGTCAGGGAGGGCCTCCAGAACATGTCTGGGAAGGCAGAATGAAATCACCACAGTCAGGGAGGGCCTCCAGAACATGTCTGGGAAGGCAGAATGAAATCACCACAGTCAGGGAGGGCCTCCAGAACATGTCTGGGAAGGCAGAATGAAATCACCACAGTCAGGGAGGGCCTCCAGAACATGTCTGGGAAGGCAGAATGAAATCACCACAGTCAGGGAGGGCCTCCAGAACATGTCTGGGAAGGCAGAATGAAATCACCACAGTCAGGGAGGGCCTCCAGAACATGTCTGGGAAGGCAGAATGAAATCACCACAGTCAGGGAGGGCCTCCAGAACAGTCAGCTAAGACAACCCAAGCCAAGGACATATC
Organism: Salvelinus fontinalis; assembly: GCF_029448725.1. Lineage (NCBI taxonomy): Eukaryota > Metazoa > Chordata > Actinopteri > Salmoniformes > Salmonidae > Salvelinus > Salvelinus fontinalis. Next base: position 44,376,049 of record NC_074684.1, on the reverse strand, counting down.
ACCTTAAATATACAGTTTAAAATAGAGCCATAGCTGTAAGGAACTCTTTACCAATCCATATTTCTCAGGCAAAAAGTAAATCCACTTTCAAGAAAAAAATGTAATAAAATCTAATGCGATAGACCATATGACTGGACAGGAAATAGAAAGAACATCTAATGAGATAGACCATATGACTGGACAGGAAATAGAAAGAACATCTAATGAGATAGACCATATGACTGGACAGGAAATAGAAAGAACATCTAATGAGATAGACCATATGACTGGACAGGAAGTAGAAAGAACATCTAATGTGATAGACTATATGACTGGACAGGAAGTAGAAAGAACATCTAATGTGATAGACCATATGACTGGACAGGAAATAGAAAGAACATCTAATGTGATAGACCATATGACTGGACAGGAAATAGAAAGAACATCTAATGTGATAGACCATATGACTGGACAGGAAGTAGAAAGAACATCTAATGAGATAGACCATATGACTGGACAGGAAATAGAAAGAACATCTATTGTGATAGACCATATGACTGGACAGGAAGTAGAAAGAACATCTAATGAGATAGAACATATGACTGGACAGGAAATAGAAAGAACATCTAATGTGATAGACCATATGACTGGACAGGAAATAGAAAGAACATCTAATGAGATAGACCATATGACTGGACAGGAAGTAGAAAGAACATCTAATGTGATAGACCATATGACTGGACAGGAAGTAGAAAGAACATCTAATGTGATAGACCATATGACTGGACAGGAAGTAGAAAGAACATCTAATGTGATAGACCATATGACTGGACAGGAAATAGAAAGAACATCTAATGTGATAGACCATATGACTGGACAGGAAGTAGAAAGAACATCTAATGTGATAGAACATATGACTGGACAGGAAATAGAAAGAACATCTAATGAGATAGACCATATGACTGGACAGGAAATAGAAATAACATCTAATGTGATAGACCATATGACTGGACAGGAAGTAGAAAGAACATCTAATGTGATAGACCATATGACTGGACAGGAAATAGAAATAACATCTAATGTGATAGAACATATGACTGGACAGGAAATAGAAAGAACATCTAATAAGATAGACCATATGACTGGACAGGAAATAGAAAGAACATCTAATGTGATGGACCATATGCCTGGACAGGAAATAGAAAGAACATCTAATGTGATAGACCATATGACTGGACAGGAAGTAGAAAGAACATCTAATGTGATAGACCATATGACTGGACAGGAAATAGAAAGAACATCTAATGTGATAGACCATATGACTGGACAGGAAGTAGAAAGAACATCTAATGTGATAGACCATATGACTGGACAGGAAGTAGAAAGAACATCTAATGTGATAGACCATATGACTGGACAGGAAGTAGAAAGAACATCTAATGTGATAGACCATATGCCTGGACAGGAAATAGAAAGAACATCTAATGTGATAGACCATATGACTGGACAGGAAGTAGAAAGAACATCTAATGTGATAGACCATATGACTGGACAGGAAGTAGAAAGAACATCTAATGTGATAGACCATATGACTGGACAGGAAGTAGAAAGAACATCTAATGTGATAGACCATATGACTGGACAGGAAGTAGAAAGAACATCTAATGTGATAGACCATATGACTGGACAGGAAGTAGAAAGAACATCTAATGTGATAGACCATATGACTGGACAGGAAATAGAAATAACATCTAATGTGATAGAACATATGACTGGACAGGAAATAGAAAGAACATCTAATAAGATAGACCATATGACTGGACAGGAAATAGAAAGAACATCTAATGTGATGGACCATATGACTGGACAGGAAATAGAAATAACATCTAATGTGATAGAACATATGACTGGACAGGAAATAGAAAGAACATCTAATGAGATAGACCATATGACTGGACAGGAAGTAGAAAGAACATCTATTGTGATAGACCATATGACTGGACAGGAAATAGAAAGAACATCTAATGAGATAGACCATATGACTGGACAGGAAGTAGAAAGAACATCTATTGTGATAGACCATATGACTGGACAGGAAGTAGAAAGAACATCTAATGAGATAGACCATATGACTGGACAGGAAATAGAAATAACATCTAATGTGATAGAACATATGACTGGACAGGAAATAGAAAGAACATCTAATGAGATAGACCATATGACTGGACAGGAAATAGAAATAACATCTAATGTGATAGAACATATGACTGGACAGGAAATAGAAAGAACATCTAATGAGATAGACCATATGACTGGACAGGAAGTAGAAAGAACATCTAATGTGATGGACCATATGACTGGACAGGAAATAGAAAGAACATCTAATGTGATGGACCATATGACTGGACAGGAAGTAGAAAGAACATCTAATGTGATGGACCATATGACTGGACAGGAAGTAGAAAGAACATCTAATGAGATGTGACTGGACAGGAAATGAATGTTAAATGTGTTTCCTGTCAGGTATTTTAATTGTCTGTATTGTCTACTTGTTGAATGTTTGAAGTCTTAATTTGTATTTGTTTGTAATGTCTTGTTAATTGGTGTTGGACCACAGGAAGATTAGCTAGCATTACGGTGTTAGCTAATGGGGATCCTAATGAAAATTACACTGAATGTACTGAAACACCTGTCACACACATGCACTATATACTGAATGTACTGAATCACCTGTTTCAGCCAGACGTTGGTGGTCATCATCTGATTCTTCTCGTCCTGTAGAAAGGAAAAGAAAAAGGTCAACGAAAAAACAGAGGAGGCAAAAGACTGACAAGAATATAGAGAAATACAGGGGTAGAGGGAAACCCTGTAGGTTTACCAGGGCTCTCCAACCCTGTTCCCAGAGAGCTACTGTCCTGTAGGTTAACACCAGGGCTCTCCAACCCTGTTCCTGGAGAGCTACTGTCCTGTAGGTTAACACCAGGGCTCTCCAACCCTGTTTCCAGAGAGCTACTGTCCTGTAGGTTTACACCAGGGCTCTCCAACCCTGTTCCTGGAGAGCTACTGTCCTGTAGGTTTACACCAGGGCTCTCCAACCCTGTTCCCAGAGAGCTACTGTCCTGTAGGTTTACCAGGGCTCTCCAACCTTGTTCCTGGAGAGCTACCGTCCTGTAGGTTTACACCAGGGCTCTCCAACCCTGTTCCTGGAGAGCTACTGTCCTGTAGGTTTACACCAGGGCTCTCCAACCCTGTTCCCAGAGAGCTACTGTCCTGTAGGTTTACACCAGCGCTCTCCAACCCTGTTCCCAGAGAGCTACTGTCCTGTAGGTTTACCAGGGCTCTCCAACCCTGTTCCTGGAGAGCTACCGTCCTGTAGGTCTACACCAGGGCTCTCCAACCCTGTTCCCAGAGAGCTACTGTCCTGTAGGTTTACACCAGGGCTCTCCTACCCTGTTCCCAGAGAGCTACTGTCCTGTATGTTTACACCATGGCTCTCCAACCCTGTTCCTGGAGAGCTACTGTCCTGTAGCTTTACACCAGGGCTCTCCGACCCTGTTCCTGGTTAACACCAGGGCTCTCCAACCCTGTTCCCAGAGAGCTACTGTCCTGTAGGTTTACCAGGGCTCTCCAACCCTGTTCCTGGAGAGCTACTGTCCTGTAGGTTTACCAGGGCTCTCCAACCCTGTTCCCAGAGAGCTACTGTCCTGTAGGTTTACACCAGGGCTCTCCAACCCTGTTCCTGGAGAGCTACTGTCCTGTAGGTTTACACCAGGGCTCTCCAACCCTGTTCCTGGAGAGCTACTGTCCTGTAGGTTTACACCAGGGCTCTCCAACCCTGTTCCCAGAGAGCTACTGTCCTGTAGGTTTACCAGGGCTCTCCAACCTTGTTCCTGGAGAGCTACCGTCCTGTAGGTTTACACCAGGGCTCTCCAACCCTGTTCCTGGAGAGCTACTGTCCTGTAGGTTTACACCAGGGCTCTCCAACCCTGTTCCTGGAGAGCTACTGTCCTGTAGGTTTACCAGGGCTCTCCAACCCTGTTCCTGGAGAGCTACAGTCCTGTATGTTTACACCAGGGCTCTCCAACCCTGTTCCTGGAGAACTACAGTCCTGTAGGTTTACACCAGGGTTCTCCAACCCTGTTCCTGGAGAGCTACTGTCCTGTAGGTTTACACCAGGGCTCTCCAACCCCGTTCCTGGAGAGCTACTGTCCTGTAGGTTTACACCAGGGCTCTCCAACCCTGTTCCTAGAGAGCTACTGTCCTGTAGGTTTACACCAGGGCTCTCCAACCCTGTTCCTGGAGAGCTACTGTCCTGTAGGTTTACACCAGGGCTCTCCAACCCTGTTCCTAGAGAGCTACTGTCCTGTAGGTTTACACCAGGGCTCTCCAACCCTGTTCCTAGAGAGCTACTGTCCTGTATGTTTACACCAGGGTTCTCCAACCCTGTTCCTGGAGAGCTACTGTCCTGTAGGTTTACACCAGGGATCTCCAACCCTGTTCCTGGAGAGCTACTGTCCTGTATGTTTACACCAGGGCTCTCCAACCCTGTTCCTGGAGAGCTACTGTCCTGTAGGTTTACACCAGGGCTCTCCAACCCTGTTCCTAGAGAGCTACTGTCCTGTAGGTTTACACCAGGGCTCTCCAACCCTGTTCCTAGAGAGCTACTGTCCTGTATGTTTACACCAGGGTTCTCCAACCCTGTTCCTGGAGAGCTACTGTCCTGTAGGTTTACACCAGGGTTCTCCAACCCTGTTCCTGGAGAGCTACTGTCCTGTATGTTTACACCAGGGCTCTCCAACCCTGTTCCTGGAGAGCTACTGTCCTGTAGGTTTACACCAGGGCTCTCCAACCCTGTTCCTGGAGAGCTACTGTCCTGTAGGTTTACACCAGGGCTCTCCAACCCTGTTCCTAGAGAGCTACTGTCCTGTAGGTTTACACCAGGGCTCTCCAACCCTGTTCCTAGAGAGCTACTGTCCTGTAGGTTTACACCAGGGCTCTCCAACCCTGTTCCTGGAGAGCTACTGTCCTGTAGGTTTACACCAGGGCTCTCCAACCCTGTTCCTGGAGAGCTACTGTCCTGTAGGTTTACACCAGGGCTCTCCAACCCTGTTCCTGGAGAGCTACTGTAGGTTTGTTACTGTTTCTCTGTTTCTGTTTGTTTCTGTTTCTGTTTGTTTCTGTTTCTGTTTGTTACTGTTTCTCTGTTTCTCTGTTTCTGTTTGTTACTGTTTCTCTGTTTCTCTGTTTCTGTTTGTTACTGTTTCTGTTTGTTACTGTTTCTGTTTGTTACTGTTTCTCTGTTTCTCTGTTTCTCTGTTTCTCTGTTTCTGTTTGTTACTGTTTCTGTTTGTTACTGTTTCTGTTTGTTACTGTTTCTGTTTGTTACTGTTTCTGTTTGTTACTGTTTCTGTTTGTTACTGTTTATCTGTTTCTGTTTGTTACTGTTTCTCTGTTTCTTCGTTTCTTTCTTCCTCTGTCCACAGGTCCTGTCAGTCACTACTCACCACATCAATAAGCTGTGCTATGGAGAGTCCGAACTTGACGATGACCACGTCTGAGATGTTGGGTACGGGTCTGGACCACTTGTTGTACCCGATGAAGAGTTTCTTGAAGAGCTCGTCCTCCGCATGTGAGTGGGTCTTCTCATGACAGAAAACTAACAGGGGGGGGGGGGGGGTCAGAGAGAGCTTTATAGCAAACAATTTCTCAGGTACAATTATGCATAGATGTATTGTGCTTTGAGGAGCTTTTTCCCACTGTAGTCTTTCTAATGGATAAGGTATACAGCTATAATAACTATTTCATACCGCCAGATTTGTAAAATGGTTACTCTTATTTCAAATTCTACAAGTTGAAGGGCAACACCGTTTATCAAATACAGCAAATATATGACAAGTATGGATCAGCAAATTAGTGATAAGAGATTTTAAAAAATCTGTGTCTGTAAATTATGAGAGAGAGAGAGAGAGAGAGAGAGAGAGAGAGAGAGAGAGAGAGAGAGAGAGAGAGAGAGAGAGAGAGAGAGAGAGAGAGAGAGAGAGACAGAGAGAGAGAGAGAGAGAGAGAGAGAGAGAGAGAGAGAGAGAGAGAGAGAGAGAGAGAGAGAGAGAGAGAGAGAGAGAGAGAGCGAGAGAGAGATTTTGTCCTCTGTTCAGTGAGTGACGTCACACACTCACGCATAGACACACTTTGCAGATGCTGTTGCTACTCTGTTTATTATTATATATCCTGATTGCCAAGTCACTGGGCGCGTTCGAGTGGATCACTTTTGTCAAGTCGGAGACCATCGTTGTTGCATACGTTTATAGAAATTGTCCGACTTGCGACCTCTTGTCGATTGCATGAACTTTGAAAAAAAAAATTGTGTGTCCAAAGGTCATGCAGGTTTTGATTAAGTCTCCTTCAGGTCTCTGCACCCACTGTACCATGCCGTGCTCTGCTGCATTGTGGGAGGAACTATGTATCAACCAATCGTAAGGGTGTTTTTTGTTTGACCCACGCAAACGTGGCCAGAGAAGTGACTGAAACAGGAACCGACTTTGCCGCGAGTTATGATCCGAGCCTTTCTGTTGGAAAACCGCTACAGTGTCCTAGTGCAGATGCAGCTGCCCGAGGTCCGTCTACAGTCGGCTTAGTTAGGATTACCACTCGAACGCACCCTCTGATTGACATTATTGTTCTCTCTCTGTCTCTGTCTCTCTCTCTCTCTGTCTCTCTGTGTCTCTCTCTCTCTCTCTGTCTCTCTCTCTCATCATTCAATTACACATATCTTGACTTCCTCCCCTATTCCCAGTATAGAGCTATTATCCACACGGCTCTGGTCAAAAGTAGTACACTATATAGGGAATAGGGTTCCATTTGTGTCTGACCTAATCCATCCGTCTCAGTCAGAAGAGGTTGTGGGGCCAACCTCATACATTAAAGCTGTCATTCAGGATGACGCAGACTCTAAAACATAAACTATTTCTGTTCTCTATTCAGCTCAATGTGAATTCAGTGAATATGAACGAATATCTTCCTGACCTGACATGGCTCATTGCATAACACCTGACTGAGTTTACTGAGTGACACCCCGAGCTGAGCTAGACATACACTGAGTGGACAAAGCATTAAGAACACATGCTCGTTCCATGGACATAGACCGACCAGGTGAATCCAGGTGAAAGCTATGATCCCTTCAAATCATGTAGCGAAATGCTTGTGTTCCCAGCTCCAACAGTGCAGTAATATCTAACAATTAACAACAACACACAAACACAGCTAAAAGTAAAAGAATGGAATTAAGAAATATATAGATTTTATAATTTATATAATAATAATAATAATAATTTATAATTATAATTTATTAAACTAAGATCCCTTATTGATGTCCCATTGATGTGAATTCTACTTCCGTCAGTGTAGATGAAGGGGAGGATACAGGTTACAGAAGGATTTTTAAGCTTTGAGAAAACTGAGACATGGATTGTGAATGTGTGCCATTCAAGAGGGTGAATGCCTTTAAACAGGGTATGGTGGTAGGTGCCAGGCGCACCGGTTTGTGCCAAGAACTGCAACGTTGCTGGGTGTTTCATGCTCAACAGTTTCCCCGTGTTCATCAAGAACGGTCCACAATCATTGGAGTCATTAAGGGTCAGCATCCCTGTGTATTGTAGAGTCCATGCCCCGACGAATTGAGGCTGTTCTGACCGCAAAAGGGGGGGGAACTCGCTCAATATTAAATCAGATCAAATGTTATTGGTCACATGCACCACCTACAACAGGTGTAGACTGTACAGTGAAATGCTTACTACATGCTTACAACAGTTCAGTATTAAAAAGTAAGACAAATGAAATAGTAACACAATAAAAACAATAACAAGACTATATACAAGGAGTACCAGTACTGAGTCAATATGCAAGGAGTACCAGGACGGAGTCAATATACAAGGAGTACCAGTACTGAGTCAATATGCAAGGAGTACCAGTACTGAGTCAATATACAAGGAGTACCAGTACTGAGTCAATATACAAGGAGTACCAGTACTGAGTCCATATACAAGGAGTACCAGTACTGAGTCAATATAATGTGCAGGGAGTACCAGGACTGAGTCAATATGCAGGGGGTACCAGGACTGAGTCAATATACAAGGGGTACCAGGACTGAGTCAATATACAAGGAGTACCAGGACTGAGACAATGTGCAGGGGTACCAAGACTGAGTCAATGTGCAGGGGTACCAGGACTGAGTCAATGTGCAGGGGGTACCAGGACTGAGTCAATGTGCAGGGGGTACCAGTACTGAGTCAATGTGCAGGGGGTACCGTACCAGTACTGAGTCAATGTGTAGGGGGTACCAGGACTGAGTCAATGTGCAGGGGGTACCAGTACTGAGTCAATGTGCAGGGGTACCAGGACTGAGTCAATGTGCAGGGGTACCAAGACTGAGTCAATGTGCAGGGGTACCAGGACTGAGTCAATGTGCAGGGGTACCAGGACTGAGTCAATGTGCAGGGGTACCAAGACTGAGTCAATGTACAAGGAGTACCAGGACGGAGTCAATATACAAGGAGTACCAGGAATGAGTCAATGTGCAGGGGGTACCAGGACTGAGTCAATGTGCAGGGAGTACCAGTACTGAGTCAATTTGCAGGGAGTACCAGGACTGAGTCAATGTGCAGGGGGTACCAGGACTGAGTCAATGTGCAGGGGTACCAAGACTGAGTCAATGTGCAGGGGTACCAGGACTGAGTCAATGTACAAGGAGTACCAGGACTGAGTCAATGTGCAGGGGTACCAGGACTAGGTCAATGTGCAGGGAGTACCAGTACTGAGTCAATTTGCAGGGAGTACCAGGACTGAGTCAATGTGCAGGGGGTACCAGGACTGAGTCAATGTGCAGGGGTACCAGGACTGAGTCAATGTGCAGGGGTACCAAGACTGAGTCAATGTGCAGGGGGTACCAGGACTGAGTCAATGTGCAGGGGTACCAAGACTGAGTCAATGTGCAGGGGGTACCAGTACTGAGTCAATGTGCAGGGAGTACCAGGACTGAGTCAATGTGCAGGGGTACCAAGACTGAGTCAATGTGCAGGGGGTACCAGTACTGAGTCAATGTGCAAGGGGTACCAGGACTGAGTCAATGTGCAGGGGTACCAGTACTGAGTCAATGTGCAGGGGGTACCAGTACTGAGTCAATGTGCAAGGGGTACCAGGACTGAGTCAATGTGCAGGGGTACCAGTACTGAGTCAATGTGCAGGGGGTACCAGTACTGAGTCAATGTGCAGGGGGTACCAGTACTGAGTCAATGTGCAGGGGTATGAGGTTGTTGAGGTAATTCAGGTAGTACAGTATGTAGATGTGGATAAAAGTGACTAGGCAATAGGAAATACAGTTCATTTGGAAAGTATTCAGACCCCTTGACTTTTTCCCCATTTTGTTACATTACAGCCTTATTCTGAAATTGATTAAATACAAATTTTCCTCATCAATCTACACACAATGCCCCATAATGGCAAAGCAAAAACTGTGTTTTATCAATTTTGGCAAATTTATATAAAAAAACAAACTGAAATGACATTTCAGAAGTAAGTTCAGACCCTTTACTCAGTACTTTGTTGACGAACCTTTGGCAGCGATTACAGCCTCGAGTCTTCTTGGGTATGACGCTACAAGCTCGGCACACCTGTATTTGGGGAGTTTGTCCAATTCTTCTCTGCAGATCCTCTCAAGCTCTGTCAGGTTGGCTCGGGAGCGTCGCTGCACAGCTATTTTCAGGTCTCTCCAGAGATGTTGGATCGGGTTCAAGTCCGGGCTCTGGCTGGGCCACTCAAGGACATTCAGAGACTTGTCCTGAAGCCACTCCTGTGTTGTCTTGGCTGTGTGCTTAGGGTCGTTGTCCTGTTGGAAGGTGAACCTTCGCCCCAGTCTGAGGTCCTGAGCACTCTGTAGCATGTTTTCATCAAAGATCTCTCTGTCCTTTGCTCAGTAAATCTTTTGCTCGATCCTGACTAGTCTCCCAGTCCCTGCCGATGAAAAACATCCCCACAGCTGCCAACACCATGCTTCACCGTAGGGATGGTGCCAGGTTTCCTCCAGACGTGACGCTTGGCTTTCAGGCCAAAGAGTTCAATCTTGGTTTCATCAGAGCAGAGAATCTTGTTTCTCATGGTCTGAGAGTCTTTAGGTGCCCTTTGGCAAACTCCAAGCAGGCTGTCATTTGCCTTTTATTGAGAAGTGGCTTCCGTCAGGTCACGCTACCATAAAGGCCTAAATGGTGTAGTGCTTCAGAGATGGTTGTCCTTCTGGAAGGTTCCCCATCTCAACAGAGGAACTGGACCTCTGTCAGAGGGACCATCGGGTTCTTGGTCACCTCCCTGACGAAGGCCCGTCTCCCCTGATTGCTCAGTTTGGCCATGCGGCCAGCTCTAGGAAGAGTTTCGGTGGTTCCAAACTTCTTAATTTAAGAATGATTGAGGCCACTGTGTTCTTGGGGACGTTCAATGCTATAAAAATGTTTTGTTATCATTCCCCAGATCTGTGCCTTTACATAATCCTGTCTCGGAACTCTACGTAAAATTCCTTCGACCTCATGCCTTACTTTTTGCTCTGACGTGCACTGTCAACTGTTGGAACTTAGACAGGCGTACGCCTTTCCAAATCATGTCCAATCAATTGTATTTACCACAGGTGGACTCCAATCAAGTTGTAGAAACATCAAGGATGATCAATGGAAACAGGATGCACTTGAGTTTAATTTGTCATAGTCTGAATACTTATGTAAATAAAATATTTATGTTTTTTAAACTTGTTTCCCCTTTTTCATTATGTATTGAGATTGAAATTATTATTATTTTTTATACATTTAATATGTAAAAAACAGAGAAAAAGATTGAAGGGGCTTGAATACTTTCCTAATGCACTGTATAACAAATAGAGTAGCAGTGTGTGTGTGTGCTAAAGTGTGTGTGTGTGCGCCGTCAACATGTATGTTTGTGTGTTTCGTGTCTGTGTGTGTGTGTTTTGGAATGTCGGTGTAGTATGTGTGAGTGTGTGGGTAGAGTCCAGTCAGTGTGTGGGTAGAGTCCAGTCAGTGTGTGGGTAGAGTTCAGTCAGTGTGTGGGTAGAGTCCAGTCAGTGTGTGGGTAGAGTCCAGTCAGTGTGTGGGTAGAGTCCAGTCAGTGTGTGGGTAGAGTCCAGTCAGTGTGTGGGTAGAGTCCAGTCAGTGTGTGGGTAGAGTCCAGTGTGTGGGTAGAGTCCAGTCAGTGTGTGGGTAGAGTCCAGTCAGTGTGTGGGTAGAGTCCAGTCAGTGTGTGGGTAGAGTTCAGTCAGTGTGTGGGTAGAGTCCAGTCAGTGTGTGGGTAGAGTCCAGTCAGTGTGTGGGTAGAGTCCAGTCAGTGTGTGGGTAGAGTCCAGTCAGTGTGTGGGTAGAGTTCAGTCAGTGTGTGGGTAGAGTCCAGTCAGTGTGTGGGTAGAGTCCAGTCAGTGTGGGTAGAGTCCAGTCAGTGTGTGGGTAGAGTCCAATCAGTGTGTGGGTAGAGTCCGGTCAGTGTGTGGGTAGAGTCCAATCAGTGTGTGGGTAGAGTCCAGTCAGTGTGTGGGTAGAGTCCGGTCAGTGTGTGGGTAGAGTCCAGTCAGTGTGTGGGTAGAATCCAGTCAGTGTGTGGGTAGAGTCCAGTCAGTGTGTGGGTAGAGTCCAGTCAGTGTGTGGGTAGAGTCCAGTCAGTGTGTGGGTAGAGTCCAGTCAGTGTGGGTAGAGTCCGGTCAGTGTGTGGGTAGAGTCCAGTCAGTGTGTGGTAGAGTCCAGTCAGTGTGTAAGTAGAGTCCAGTCAGTGTGTGGGTAGAGTCCAGTCAGTGTGTGGGTAGAGTCCAGTCAGTGTGTGGGTAGAGTTCAGTCAGTGTGTGGGTAGAGTCCAGTCAGTGTGTGGGTAGAGTCCAGTCAGTGTGTGGGTAGAGTCCAGTCAGTGTGTGGGTAGAGTCCAGTCAGTGTGTGGGTAGAGTCCAGTCAGTGTGTGGGTAGAGTCCAGTGTGTGGGTAGAGTCCAGTCAGTGTGTGGGTAGAGTCCAGTCAGTGTGTGGGTAGAGTCCAGTCAGTGTGTGGGTAGAGTTCAGTCAGTGTGTGGGTAGAGTCCAGTCAGTGTGTGGGTAGAGTCCAGTCAGTGTGTGGGTAGAGTCCAGTCAGTGTGTGGGTAGAGTCCAGTCAGTGTGTGGGTAGAGTTCAGTCAGTGTGTGGGTAGAGTCCAGTCAGTGTGTGGGTAGAGTCCAGTCAGTGTGGGTAGAGTCCAGTCAGTGTGTGGGTAGAGTCCAATCAGTGTGTGGGTAGAGTCCGGTCAGTGTGTGGGTAGAGTCCAATCAGTGTGTGGGTAGAGTCCAGTCAGTGTGTGGGTAGAGTCCGGTCAGTGTGTGGGTAGAGTCCAGTCAGTGTGTGGGTAGAATCCAGTCAGTGTGTGGGTAGAGTCCAGTCAGTGTGTGGGTAGAGTCCAGTCAGTGTGTGGGTAGAGTCCAGTCAGTGTGTGGGTAGAGTCCAGTCAGTGTGGGTAGAGTCCGGTCAGTGTGTGGGTAGAGTCCAATCAGTGTGTGGGTAGAGTCCAGTCAGTGTGTGGGTAGAGTCCAGTCAGTGTGTGGGTAGAGTCCAGTCAGTGTGTGGGTAGAGTCCAGTCAGTGTGTGGGTAGAGTCCAGTCAGTGTGTGGGTAGAGTCCGGTCAGTGTGTGGGTAGAGTCCAGTCAGTGTTTGGGTAGAGTCCAGTCAGTGTGTGGGTAGAGTCCAGTCAGTGTGTGGGTAGAGTCCAGTCAGTGTGTGGGTAGAGTCCAGTCAGTGTGTGGGTAGAGTCCAGTCAGTGTGTGGGTAGAGTCCAGTCAGTGTGTGGGTAGAGTCCAGTCAGGGTAGAGTCCAGTCAGTGTGTGGGTAGAGTCCAGTCAGTGTGATGGTAGAGTCCAGTCAGTGTGTGGGTAGAGTCCAGTCAGTGTGTGAGTAGAGTCCAGTCAGTGTGTGGGTAGAGTCCAGTCAGTGTGTGGGTAGAGTCCAGTCAGTGTGTGGGTAGAGTCCAGTCAGTGTAGAGTCCAGTCAGTGTGTGGGTAGAGTCTAGTCAGTGTGTGGGTAGAGTCCAGTCAGTGTGTGGGTAGAGTCCAGTCAGTGTGTGGGTAGAGTCCAGTCAGGGTAGAGTCCAGTCAGTGTGTGGGTAGAGTCCAGTCAGTGTGTGGGTAGAGTCCAGTCAGTGTGTGGGTAGAGTCCAGTCAGTGTGTGGGTAGAGTCCAGTCAGTGTGTGGGTAGAGTCCAGTCAGTGTGTGGGTAGAGTCCAGTCAGTGTGTGGGTAGAGTCCAGTCAGTATGTGGGTAGAGTCCAGTCAGTGTGTGTGTGTAGAGTCCAGTCAGTGTGTGGGTAGAGTCCAGTCAGTGTGTGGGTAGAGTCCAGTCAGTGTGTGGGTAGAGTCCAGTCAGTGTGTGGGTAGAGTCCAGTCAGCGTGTGGGTAGAGTCTAGTGAGTGTGTGGGTAGAGTCCAGTCAGCGTGTGGGTAGAGTCCAGTCAGTGTGTGGGTAGAGTCCAGTCAGTGTGTGGGTAGAGTCCAGTCAGTGTTTGGGTAGAGTCCAGTCAGTGTGTGGGTAGAGTCTAGTCAGTGTGTGGGTAGAGTCCGGTCAGTGTGCGGGTAGAGTCCTGTCAGTGTGTGGGTAAAGTCAAGTCAGTGTGTGGGTAGAGTCCAGTCAGTGTGCGGGTAGAGTCCAGTCAGTTTGTGGGTAGAGTCCAGTCAGTGTGTGGGTAGAGTCCAGTCAGTGTGTGGGTAGAGTCCAGTCAGTGTGTGGGTAGAGTCCAGTCAGTGTGTGGGTAGAGTCCGGTCAGTGTGTGGGTAGAGTCCGGTCAGTGTGTGGGTAGAGTCCGGTCAGTGTGTGGGTAGAGTCCGGTCAGTGTGTGGGTAGAGTCCGGTCAGTGTGTGGGTAGAGTCCGGTCAGTGTGGGTAGAGTCCGGTCAGTGTGTGGGTAGAGTCCAGTCAGTGTGTGGGTAGAGTCCGGTCAGTGTGTGGGTAGAGTCCAGTCAGTGTGTGGGTAGAGTCCAGTCAGTGTGTTGGTAGAGTCCAGTCAGTGTGTGGGTAGAGTCCGGTCAGTGTGTGGGTAGAGTCCAGTCAGTGTGTGGGTAGAGTCCAGTCAGTGTGTGAGTAGAGTCCAGTCAGTGTGATGGTAGAGTCCAGTCAGTGTGATGGTAGAGTCCAGTCAGTGTGTGGGTAGAGTCCAGTCAGTGTAGAGTCCAGTCAGTGTGTGGGTAGAGTCTAGTCAGTGTGTGGGTAGAGTCCAGTCAGTGTGTGGGTAGAGTCCAGTCAGTGTGTGGGTAGAGTCCAGTCAGGGTAGAGTCCAGTCAGTGTGTGGGTAGAGTCCAGTCAGTGTGTGGGTAGAGTCCAGTCAGTGTGTGGGTAGAGTCCAGTCAGTGTGTGGGTAGAGTCCAGTCAGTGTGTAAGTAGAGTCCAGTCAGTGTGTGGGTAGAGTCCAGTCAGTGTGTGGGTAGAGTCCAGTCAGTGTGTGGGTAGAGTCCAGTCAGTGTGTGGGTAGAGTCCAGTCAGTGTGTGGGTAGAGTCCAGTCAGTGTGTGGGTAGAGTCCAGTCAGTGTGTAAGTAGAGTCCAGTCAGTGTGTGGGTAGAGTCCAGTCAGTGTGTGGGTAGAGTCCAGTCAGTGTGTGGGGTAGAGTCCAGTCAGTGTGTGGGTAGAGTCCAGTCAGTGTAGGTAGAGTCTAGTCAGTGTGTGGGTAGAGTCCAGTCAGTACGTGGGTAGAGTCCAGTCAGTGTGTGGGTAGAGTCCAGTCAGTGTGTGGGTAGAGTCCAGTCAGTGTGTGGGTAGAGTCCAGTCAGCGTGTGGGTAGAGTCCAGTCAGTGTGGGTAGAGTCCAGTCAGTGTGGGTAGAGTCCAGTCAGTGTGTGGGTAGAGTCTAGTCAGTGTGTGGGTAGAGTCTAGTCAGTGTGTGGGTAGAGTCCAGTCAGTGTGTGGGTAGAGTCCAGTCAGTGTGTGGGTAGAGTCCAGTCAGTGTGTGGGTAGAGTCCAGTCAGTGTGATGGTAGAGTCCAGTCAGTGTAGAGTCCAGTCAGTGTGTGGGTAGAGTCTAGTCAGTGTGTGGGTAGAGTCTAGTCAGTGTGTGGGTAGAGTCCAGTCAGTGTGTGGGTAGAGTCCAGTCAGCGTGTGGGTAGAGTCCAGTCAGTGTGGGTAGAGTCCAGTCAGTGTGGGTAGAGTCCAGTCAGTGTGTGGGTAGAGTCCAGTCAGTGTAGAGTCCAGTCAGTGTGTGGGTAGAGTCTAGTCAGTGTGTGGGTAGAGTCCAGTCAGTGTGTGGGTAGAGTCCAGTCAGCGTGTGGGTAGAGTCCAGTCAGTGTGGGTAGAGTCCAGTCAGTGTGGGTAGAGTCCAGTCAGTGTGTGGGTAGAGTCTAGTCAGTGTGTGGGTAGAGTCCAGTCAGTGTGTGGGTAGAGTCCAGTCAGGGTAGAGTCCAGTCAGTGTGTGGGTAGAGTCCAGTCAGTGTAGAGTCCAGTCAGTGTGTGGGTAGAGTCTAGTCAGTGTGTGGGTATAGTCCAGTCAGTGTGTGGGTAGAGTCCAGTCAGTGTGTGGGTAGAGTCCAGTCAGGGTAGAGTCCAGTCAGTGTGTGGGTAGAGTCCGGTCAGTGTGTGGGTAGAGTCCAGTCAGTGTTTGGGTAGAGTCCAGTCAGTGTGTGGGTAGAGTCCAGTCAGTGTGATGGTAGAGTCCAGTCAGTGTGTGGGTAGAGTCCAGTCAGTGTGTGGGTAGAGTCCGGTCAGTGTGTGGGTAGAGTCCGGTCAGTGTGTGGGTAGAGTCCGGTCAGTGTGTGGGTAGAGTCCGGTCAGTGTGTGGGTAGAGTCCAGTCAGTGTGTGGGTAGAGATAGTTGATGATCCCTGGTCTACTATAATGGAGTACTGGAAGTGATCGTTGATGATCCCTGGTCTACTATAATGGAGTTCTGGTTGATGATCCCTGGTCTACTATAATGGAGTACTGGTTGATGATCCCTGGTCTACTATAATGGACTACTGGTTGGTGATCCCTGGTCTACTATAATGGAGTACTGGTTGATGATCCCTGGTCTACTATAATGGAGTACTGGTTGGTGATCCCTGGTCTACTATAATGGAGTACTGGTTGGTGATCCCTGGTCTACCAAAATGGAGTAGTGGTTGGTGATCCCTGGTCTACTATAATGGAGTACTGGTTGGTGATCCCTGGTCTACTATAATGGAGTACTGGTTGATGATCCCTGGTCTACTATAATGGAGTACTTGTTGGTGATCCCTGGTCTACTATAATGGAGGTGTAGTAACAGTAGTAATAGTCTGATTCTGGTGAAGCATATTGCCTCACATCACACTTTAATTAAGTGCACACTTGAAGCTCCGCTTGTGATTGTGCGTGTGTCCGTCCGGTCTGGAGTAGGACCAGCATGAGGCAGAGACTAGCAGAGACAAGATGCACCGGGGTTTGACGAAAAGCCCTCGAGCGCCGGAGATCAACGTGCCAACTGTCAATGGAGACGAGAGAGGAGAAGAGATGACACCTCCATTCCTCCTCAGACTTGAATCTTTTGGGATCTTGGACACTGCCCAAATTGCTTGGTAAGTTGTGTAGTACCAGGGGCCAGACAGTTTAAGGTGTGTAGTACCAGGGGCCAGACAGTTCAAGTTGTGTAGTACCAGGGGCCAGACAGTTCAAAGTGTGTAGTACCAGGGGCCAGACAGTTCAAGGTGTGTAGTACCAGGGGCCAGACAGTTCAAGTTGTGTAGTACCAGGGGCCAGACAGTTCAAGTTGTGTAGTACCAGGGGCCAGACAGTTCAAGTTGTGTAGTACCAGGGGCCAGACAGTTCAAGGTGTGTAGTACCAGGGGCCAGACAGTTCAAGGTGTGTAGTACCAGGGGCCAGACAGTTCAAGGTGTGTAGTACCAGGGGCCAGACAGGTCAAGGTGTGTAGTACCAGGGGCCAGACAGTTCAAGTTGTGTAGTACCAGGGGCCAGACAGTTCAAGGTGTGTAGTACCAGGGGCCAGACAGTTCAAGTTGTGTAGTACCAGGGGCCAGACAGTTCAAGGTGTGTTGTACCAGGGGCCAGACAGTTCAAGTTGTGTAGTACCAGGGGCCAGACAGTTCAAGGTGTGTAGTACCAGGGGCCAGACAGTTCAAGTTGTGTAGTACCAGGGGCCAGACAGTTCAAGTTGTGTAGTACCAGGGGCCAGGGGCCAGACAGTTCAAGGTGTGTAGTACCAGGGGCCAGACAGTTCATGTTGTGTAGTACCAGGGGCCAGACAGTTCAAGTTGTGTAGTACCAGGGGCCAGACAGTTAAATACACAAAACAATACCGTGGCTATGTACAATAGATACACAATGAGTAACAATATCTTGGCTATGTACAATAAATACACAATGAGTAACAATATCTTGGCTATGTACAATAAATACACAATGAGTAACAATATCTTGGCTATGTACAATAAATACACAATGAGTAACAATATCTTGGCTATGTACAATAAATACACAATGAGTAACAATATCTTGGCTATGTACAATAAATACACAATGAGTAACAATATCTTGGCTATGTACAATAAATACACAATGAGTAACAATATCTTGGCTATGTACAATAAATACACAATGAGTAACAATATCTTGGCTATGTACAATAAATACACAATGAGTAACAATATCTTGGCTATGTACAATAAATACACAATGAGTAACAATATCTTGGCTATGTACAATAAATACACAATGAGTAACAATATCTTGGCTATGTACAATAAATACACAATGACTAACAATATCTTGGCTATGTACAATAAATACACAATGAGTAACAATATCTTGGCTATGTACAATAAATACACAATGAGTAACAATATCTTGGCTATGTACAATAAATACACAATGAGTAACAATATCTTGGCTATGTACAGTACATGGAGTACCAGTACCGAGTTGATGTGCGCGGGTATGAGGTAATTGAGGCAGATCCAGTGCCTGCAGAGAGTATTCATACCTCTTGACTTTTTCCACATTTTGTTGTGTTACAGCCTGAATATAACATGCTTTATAATACCCCATAATGTAAAAGTGGAATTATGTTTTTAATTGGTATTCAACCCTTTGTTATCGCAAACTAACACTTTCACATAATAAATTGAATGGACTCACTCTGTGTGTAATAATAGTGTTTAACAGGACTTTTGAATGAATACCTCATCTCTGTACCCCAACACATACAATTATCTGTAAAGTCCCTCCGACGAGCTGTGAATTTCAAACACATAATTCAACCACAAAGATAAGGGAGATTTTCCAATGCCTCCAATACCCATCTCCCTGTTGGTAGATGGCTAAAAAAACAGACATTGAATATCCCTTTGAGCATGGTGAAGTTATTAATTACACTGTGGGTGATGTATCAATACACCCAGTCACTACAAACATACAGGCATCCTTCCTAACTCAGTTGACGGAGAGGAAGGTGTAACAGCTCAGGGAATTCACCATGAGGCCAAAACAGTTACAGAGTTTAATGGCTGTGATAGGAGAAAACCGAGGATGGATCAACAACATTGCAGTTACTCCACAATACTAACCTAAATGACAGAGTGAAAAGAAGGAAGCCTGTAAATAATTTTAAAAATATTCTAAAACTTGCATCCTGTTTGCAATAAGGCACTAAAGTAAAACTGCAAAAATGTGGCAAAGAAATTAACTTTATGTCCTGAATACAAAGCGTTATGTTTGGGGGAAATCCAACACAACACTTTGTACCACTCTTCATATTTTCAAGCACGGTGGTGGCTGCATCATGTTATGGGTATTCTTGTCATCAACAAGGACTTAGGAGTTTTTTTAGGATAAAAAGAAATGGAATAGAGCTAAGCTCAGTCGAAAACCTGGTTCAGTCTGCTTTCCACCAGACACTGGGAGATGAATTCACCTTTCAGCAGGACAATAATGTAAAACACAAGACCAAATCTACACTGGAGTTGATTACCAAGATGACATTGAATGTTCTTGAGGGGTCAAGGAATTCTCACAGCTCTTAGAGACTTACCCAGAAAGACTCACAGCTCTTAGAGACTTACCCAGAAAGACTCACAGCTCTTAGAGACTCACCCAGAAAGACTCACAGCTCTTAGAGACTCACCCAGAAAGACTCACAGCTCTTAGAGACACACCCAGAAAGACTCACAGTGTTGACTGTGTTGATTTACATCAGCTTGAAAATCTATGGCAAGACATGAAAATGGCTGTGTAGCAATGATCAACAACCAATTTAACAAACCTTGAAGATTAAAAAAAATAAAAAAATGGCCAAATATTGTACAATCCAGGTGTGCAAAGCTCTTAGAGACTTCCCCAGAAAGACTCACAGCTCTTAGAGACTCACCCAGAAAGACTCACAGCTCTTAGAGACTTACCCAGAAAGACTCACAGCTCTTAGAGACTCACCCAGAAAGACTCACAGCTCTTAGAGACTCACCCAGAAAGACTCACAGCTCTTAGAGACACACCCAGAAAGACTCACAGCTCTTAGAGACTTACCCAGAAAGACTCACAGCTCTTAGAGACTCACCCAGAAAGACTCACAGCTCTTAGAGACTTACCCAGAAAGACTCACAGCTCTTAGAGACTTACCCAGAAAGACTCACAGCTCTCAGAGACTTACCCAGAAAGACTCAAAGCTCTTAGAGACTTACCCAGAAAAACTCACAGCTCTCAGAGACTTACCCAGAAAGACTCAAAGCTCTTAGAGACTTACCCAGAAAGACTCACAGCTCTCAGAGACCTACCCAGAAAGACACAGCTCTAAGAGACTTACCCAGAAAGACTCACAGCTCTTAGAGACTCACCCAGAAAGACTCACAGCTCTTAGAGACTCATCCAGAAAGACTCACAGCTCTTAGAGACTCACCCAGAAAGACTCACAGCTCTTAGAGACTCACCCAGGAAGACTCACAGCTCTTAGAGACTCACCCAGAAAGACTCACAGCTCTTAGAGACACACCCAGAAAGACTCACAGCTCTTAGAGACTTACCCAGAAAGACTCACAGCTCTAAGAGACTTACCCAGAAAGACTCACAGCTCTTAGCGACTTACCCAGAAAGACTCACAGCTCTTACAGACTTACCCAGAAAGACTCACAGCTGTAATAGCTGCCTAAGGTGATACTAACATGAATTGACTCAGGAAGTTGAAAACTTACGCAAATGAGATACTTGTCATTTTCTCATTTAATTTAAAATAAATTAGCAAACATTTCTAAAAACATGTTTTAATTGTCAATATGGGGTATTGTGTGTAGATGGATGAGAAAACAAATATTTAATCCATTTTGAATTCATGGTTGTAACACAATGTGGAATAAGTCAAGGGGTATGAATACTTTCTGAAGGCACTGTATAACCTACAGGTAGGTATAAAGTGACTAGGCAACAGGATAGATAATAAACAGTAGCAGCAGCGTATGTGCTGAGTCCAAAACAGTCAATGCAGATAGTCCTGGTAGCTATTTGGCTAACTGTTTAACTAACTATTTAGCAGTGACGTACTAGGCCATACGCACTACCCTCTGTATCGCCTTGCCCGTCAGCTGCAGAATGTTTTAAGCTCTGAGGGTGTGACAAATCTTTTCAGCCTCCGGAGGGAGAAGAGGCGTTGTCATGCCCTCTTCATGACTGTGTTGGTGTGTGTGGAACATGATAATTCCTTAGTGATGTGGACACAGAGGAACGTGAGGCTCACGACGCGCACCACTACAGCCCTGTCGATATGAATGGGGGGCATGCTCGGCCATCCGTTTCCTGTCGTCCACAATCAGCTCCTTTGTCTTGCTGACGTTGAGGGAGAGGCTGTTGTCATGGCACCACACTTCTAGGTCACTGACCTTCTCCCTATAGGCTGTCTCATCATTGTTGGTGATCAGGCCACTATGGTGTTGAATGCTGAGCTGTAATCAATGAACAGCATTCTCACCTTGGTGTTCCTCTTGGAAGAATTCAGCTGACAGCTTTTCTACTCCACCACTTTG
Organism: Salvelinus fontinalis; assembly: GCF_029448725.1. Classification (NCBI taxonomy): domain Eukaryota; kingdom Metazoa; phylum Chordata; class Actinopteri; order Salmoniformes; family Salmonidae; genus Salvelinus; species Salvelinus fontinalis. The sequence continues at coordinate 44,355,059 of NC_074684.1, read as the reverse complement.
AAGGTCACAAGACACAGCAGCCTATCTGCCACATTTAGTGTAATGTGGAGGTATTGCACTGTAGCCCAAAGCTTTAACGATATAAATTTAAAAACAATTTAATGACTGAGAAAAACAGTGTGAAATGTGGTGCTAGTGGCATTTAATGAGGCTACTGGATGGACAAGAGCCCGAGTCAGTTTAGATTCCAAACAGCTGGAAATGATGGAGAAGATGTGAAAATCCCAAATAGTTCCGAGTGGTTTAAGAATACAGCAACTGCCCTGAGCGAGAGCACCGATTGTGGTAGGTAGGCAATTTGGTAACATCAACAAACGGTCGTATTGACAATGAATTGATTGATAAATAAACTGATATATTTACAGTGGCATGCCTGTAATATTAGGCTATAGGCCAGGCTACAAGCAATCATTTCACACCCTTTTCAACGACATGAATTCCCCGTTTCTCTTAAATTGTGTTCAGACTTACCTTATTATACCGTCCGAAGGTAAGTCTTAGCCAAACATAATAAATAATAAAAAGGAACTTACTTGACTTACATAAGAAGAAACAACAGAGCATAGTGGTCCTCGCTGAGAACAGGTGGTTGAATAATCCACGTTCCATATTTCACCCTGAGGAGTTACCTTTTCTACTTCTCGCCAAAGCTTCTAGCTTCTATCTACTTTTTTTTAATTTAATGATCTGCTCTTCTCGGTGAAAAAAGCATTGATGTTGTTGTTTGATTATATCCTCTCCGGAAAGGTTATCTTGAAACTATGGGGACGTGGTGAGAAATCGGCTTCCGTGTCAATTCTTGAGATGATCCTCTCCTCCTGTGTCATCTTCCCGAGTTGAAGCCTTGCCCCACTTCAGACATCTCATACAGGCGCTCCGTGGGCGGCGAGGGAGTGACGTCTACTTCACGTGCTGTACTCTTTAGAGATGACCATGCGTTCAACTTGATTCAATCACTTTTAAGGGCTGTAGTTTCCAAAATGATATGTCTCTGTCCTCGGCAACCGTTTTCTGTGTAGCAGCTGTATCCAAATGCGTGAGGTGGTTTAAAAAAAGGAAAATAAGCATTGTCTTTCTCATGGTGCTGAAATACAAGAAGCGTTTGGTTAATGAACACCTATTTTATGAAGTTTCTATAAAATAGCTGGAGCCTTTTTCCCGATATTATTCAAGGTTTTACGTAGCATGAGGTTACCAAAAATACTTTGATAGCAGACCCAATAGCTAATTTCCTCCTCAAGACGCTCGTCTGATTTACGCATGAAAGGAGACAATTATCCAGGGAACAGTTACGCACGGCTATTAACTTATTTAACACATTTCTAAGCAGAGCGAAATATCTGGACTCCATTTTCACATCGATATTACAGTATACATATCTAGAAGTTCCATTCCGCTGTCATTTCCAGTTCGAGCGATTTTTCTTCTGTCTCACCATGACAAACTCTACGAGCTCCTCTGGGAGGAGGAAATGTGAGGCACCGACTGACTGCGTCTACCCCCCGACCATCTCTCTCTCTCCCTCTCTCTCTCTCCTTCCCTGACTTAGTATATCACATGGTAAGGGAGAAGGGGACTATAATGCGACTGTCTCCATAAAGCCTCACCATGGTGTTATTATAAAACAGGTGCATACATTCAAAGAACAAGTAAAAAGTATAAAACAGGAGGCAACTAAAATCTCATTGCAGAATAGGCCTAACTGTCTACATGTAAATGGAAGTTAATTCGGTTGTTGTACTTGGTAGGCAGTTATGATGATATATTGTCGAGTCGAGACAAACACAATCCAGTTTGAGCGTTTTTTTTTAATGCTTCTGTTTCACCGTGACAAACTACGAGCTCCTCTGGGAGGAAGACACCGATTGACTGTGTCTACTCCCGTCCAGACCAAATAACTTTAAAAGGACTGACATGTAGTGGATAAGTTAGTTGATCGATAGTAAAAGGGGTGGACTCAGCTGAAAAAAAAGTGCATATGGCTGTGCGTTAGTTGTTACTGCAAGAGACATCTAGAGGGCAGAGCAGGTGAATTAATAGAAGATAGTGTGTCTTAGATACTTTATTTTCACCGCTGGATTAAACAAAACAATTATTACAAAAGTTATAGCCATATAGTTAATGAATAAACTATAACTTTATAATTTCATAATTACGAATATATAATTTCAGAATTCCCCGCTAGATAAATCAATGATCAGTTCGTTCCAAGATGGCGTAGCAGTCGGACGTGTGTTTGTATTGTCCTGTATTGTCCTGTAGCGTGTAAATAGTAAATAGTCTTCGTATTTTTCGTATACATTTCGTATATATTTTAATTTCACTTTCCATCTAGGAACTGAATATACATTCCTACATTCCGCCTCACCCAATGTGGTACGGACCTGCTATTTTTTTTATACTTTAGAACCGTAACCCCAAGCAGAAGCTAGCCAGATAACTAGCTACTAGCTAGTAGTCAGTTAGCCACTGCTGCGGTCTTCACCCTCAACTCGGACACAGCCAGCTTCAATACCGGGCCAACACCTGCCAGTCTGCAAGCGCGATATCAACCGAGAGCATATAGGACTGCTTTTTCTCTACCACATCACCGGATTCCTGACGCAAGCTCTGGACAATTACACCGTATCATCACAGCTAGCTAGCTGCAACCGAGTGGCTACTACTGGCTAACACCTCTGTCCCGAAGCAAGCACCAGTTAGCCTTGAGCTAGCCTCGAGCTAGGCCCATCTGCCGGCTAGCTGCAAGCGCGATATCAACCCAGAGCATATAGGACTGCTTTCTCTCTACCACATCACCGGATTCCTGACGCAAGCTCTGGACAATTACACCGTATCATCACAGCTAGCTAGCTGCAACCGAGTGGCTACTACTGGCTAACACCACTGTCCCGAAGCAAGCACCAGTTAGCCTTGAGCTAGCCTCGAGCTAGGCCCATCTGCCGGCTAGCTGAAGAGCTAGCGCTAGCGCCACTGCGCCAGACCCCCTCCGTCTGAGCAGACCACCCCCCGGGCTACTACTTTATACGCCGCGTGCTAGCTTAGTGGAGGCCTCCTCTGCTCCATCTACGGCTGCCCCCTGGACACTATGATCACTTGGCTACATAGCTGATGCATGCTTGACTGTCCTTTAACTCACGGTACTCCATTCTGTTTATTTGTGTTTTACCTGTCGGCTCTGTGCTTTAACTCAGGATCTGTGTGTAGTTAATCCGACCCTCTCTGCCTAGTCGTCGCCATTTTTACCTGTTGTTGCTGTGTTAGACTAACACCCTGTTATTGCTGCTGTTATCTTACCTGTTGTTTTAGCTAGCTCTCCCAATCAAGACCTGCAATCACTTTATGCCTTATTGTATGTCTCTCTCAAATATCAATATGCCTTGCATACTGTTGTTCAGGCTAGTTTTCATTATCATTGTTTTGGTTTGCAATGGACCCTGTAGTTCCACTCTCCGTACCTCTGATACCCCCTTTGTCCCACCCCCCACACATGCGGTGACCTCACCCATTGAGACCAGCATGTCCAGAGATACAACCTCTCTTATCATCACCCAGTGCCTGGGCTTGCCTCCGCTGTACCCGCGCCCCTCCATACCCCTGTCTGCACATTATGCCCAGAATCTATTCTACCACGCCCATAAATCTGCTCCTTTTATTCTTTGTCCCCAACGCTCTAGGCGACCAGTTTTGATAGCCTTTAGCCGCACCCTCATCCTACTACTCCTCTGTTCCTCGGGTGATGTGGAGGTAAACCCAGGCCCTGCATGTCCCCAGTCACCCTCATTTGTTGACTTCTGCGATCGAAAAAGCCTTGGCCTCATGCATGTCAACATCAGAAGCCTCCTCCCTAAGTTTGCCTTACTCACCGCTTTAGCACACTCTGCCAATCCTGATGTCCTTGCCGTGTCCGAATCCTGGCTTAGGAAGGCCACCAAAAATTCTGAGATTTCCATACCCAACTATAACACTTTCCGTCAAGATAGAACTGCCAAAGGGGGAGGAGTTGCAATCTACTGCAGAGATAGCCTGCAAAGTTCTGTCATACTTTCCAGGTCTATGCCCAAACAGTTCGAACTTCTAATTTTAAAAATTAATCTCTCCAGAAATAAGTCTCTCACCGTTGCCGCCTGCTACCGACCCCCCTCAGCTCCCAGCTGTGCCCTGGACACCATCTGTGAATTGATCGCTCCCCATCTAGCTTCAGAGTTTGTTCTGTTAGGTGACCTAAACTGGGATATGCTTAACACCCCGGCAGTCCTACAATTCAAGCTTGATGCCCTCAATCTCACACAAATCATCAAGGAACCCACCAGGTACAACCCTAAATCCGTAAACATGGGCACCCTAATAGACATTATCCTGACCAACCTGCCCTCCAAATACACCTCTGCTGTCTTCAATCAAGATCTCAGCGATCACTGCCTCATTGCCTGTATCCGCCACGGGTCCGCGGTCAAACGACCACCCCTCATCACTGTCAAACGCTCCCTAAAACACTTCTGCGTGCAGGCCTTTCTAATCGACCTGGCCCGGGTACCCTGGAAGGATATTGACCTCATCCCGTCAGTTGAGGATGCCTGGTCATTCTTTAAATGTTACTTCCTCACCATATTAGACAAGCATGCTCCGTTCAAAAAATGCAGAACCAAAAACAGATATAGCCCTTGGTTCACTCCTGACCTGACTGCCCTCGACCAGCACAAAAACATCCTGTGGCGAACTGCAATAGCATCGAAGAGCCCCCGCGATATGCAACTGTTCAGGGAAGTCAGGAACCAATACACGCAGTCAGTCAGGAAAGCAAAGGCCAGCTTTTTCAAGCAGAAATTCGCATCCTGTAGCTCTAACTCCAAAAAGTTCTGGGATACTGTAAAGTCCATGGAGAACAAGAGCACCTCCTCCCAGCTGCCCACTGCACTGAGGCTAGGTAACACGGTCACCACCGATAAATCCGTGATAATCGAAGACTTCAACAAGCATTTCTCAATGGCTGGCCATGCCTTCCTCCTGGCGACTCCAACCTTGGCCAACAGCCCCGCCCCCCCCGCTGCTACTCGCCCAAGCCTCCCCAGCTTCTCCTTTACCCAAATCCAGATAGCAGATGTTCTGAAAGAGCTGGAAAACCTGGACCCATACAAATCAGCTGGGCTTGACAATCTGGACCCCCTATTCCTGAAACTGTCCGCCGCCATTGTCGCACCCCCTATTACCAGCCTGTTCAACCTCTCCTTCGTATCATCTGAGATCCCCAAGGATTGGAAAGCTGCCGCGGTCATCCCCCTCTTCAAAGGGGGAGACACCCTGGACCCAAACTGTTACAGACCTATATCCATCCTGCCCTGCCTATCTAAGGTCTTCGAAAGCCAAGTCAACAAACAGATCACTGACCATCTCGAATCCCACCGTACCTTCTCCGCTGTGCAATCCGGTTTCCGAGCCGGTCACGGGTGCACCTCAGCCACGCTCAAGGTACTAAACGACATCATAACCGCCATCGATAAAAGACATTACTGTGCAGCCGTCTTCATCGACCTGGCCAAGGCTTTCGACTCTGTCAATCACCATATTCTTATCGGCAGACTCGGTAGCCTCGGTTTTTCTAATGACTGCCTTGCCTGGTTCACCAACTACTTTGCAGACAGAGTTCAGTGTGTCAAATCGGAGGGCATGTTGTCCGGTCCTCTGGCAGTCTCTATGGGGGTACCACAGGGTTCAATTCTCGGGCCGACTCTTTTCTCTGTATACATCAATGATGTTGCTCTTGCTGCGGGCGATTCCCTGATCCACCTCTACGCAGACGACACCATTCTATATACTTCCGGCCCTTCCTTGGACACTGTGCTATCTAACCTCCAAACGAGCTTCAATGCCATACAACACTCCTTCCGTGGCCTCCAACTGCTCTTAAATGCTAGTAAAACCAAATGCATGCTTTTCAACCGTTCGCTGCCTGCACCCGCACGCCCGTCTAGCATCACCACCCTGGACGGTTCCGACCTAGAATATGTGGACATCTATAAGTACCTAGGTGTCTGGCTAGACTGCAAACTCTCCTTCCAGACTCATATCAAACATCTCCAATCCAAAATCAAATCAAGAATCGGCTTTCTATTCCGCAACAAAGCCTCCTTCACTCACGCCGCCAAACTTACCCTAGTAAAACTGACTATCCTACCGATCCTCGACTTCGGCGATGTCATCTACAAAATAGCTTCCAACACTCTACTCAGCAAACTGGACGCAGTTTATCACAGTGCCATTCGTTTTGTTACTAAAGCACCTTATACGACCCACCACTGCGACCTGTATGCCCTAGTCGGCTGGCCCTCGCTACATGTTCGTCGTCAGACCCACTGGCTCCAGGTCATCTACAAGGCTATGCTAGGTAAAGTGCCGCCTTATCTCAGTTCACTGGTCACGATGGCTACACCCACCCGCAGCACGCGCTCCAGCAGGTGTATCTCACTGATCATCCCTAAAGCTAAAACCTCATTTGGACGCCTTTCCTTCCAGTTCTCTGCTGCCTGCGACTGGAACGAATTGCAAAAATCTCTGAAGTTGGAGACTTTTATCTCCCTCAACAACTTTAAAAATCTGCTATCCGTGCAGCTAACCGATCGCTGCAGCTGTACATAGTCCATCTGTAAACTACCCACCCAATTTACCTACCTCACCCCCCATACTGCTTTTATTTATTTACTTTTCTGCTCTTTTGCACACCAGTATCTCTTCTTGCACATGTTCATCTGATGATTTATCACTCCAGTGTTAATCTGCTAAATTGTAATTATTCGATTTATTGCCTACCTCATGCCTTTTGCACACATTGTATATAGATTCTCTTTTTTCTACCATGTTATTGACTTGTTTATTGTTTACTCCATGTGTAACTCTGTGTTGTCTGTTCACACTGCTATGCTTTATCTTGGCCAGGTCGCAGTTGCAAATGAGAACTTGTTCTCAACTAGCCTACCTGGTTAAATAAAGGTGAAATAAAAAAAATAAAAAAAAATAAAAATGCTGTTACTTACCTCAGACCAGACCTGTGTACCAAATGGCACCCTATTCCCTATATAGTGTACCACTTTTGACCAGAGCCACAGGGCTGTACATAGGTCTGTGTGTTTCTAACTCTTTTAACAGGACAGGAAGGAGAGGAATTCTCATCTTGTCCCTTTAACAACAACATTACAACACAACATTATCCGGGTGGAACCACAGACAACTTTACCCCCTGGAACCACACGCAATGTTACCCAGTGGAACCGTACAAAACAGTATCCCAGTGGAACCATACACAACAGTATCCCAGTGGAACCATACACAACAGTATCCCAGTGGAACCATACACAACAGTATCCCAGTGGAACCATACAAAACATTATCCCAGTGGAACCATACACAACAGTATCCCAGTGGAACCATACACAACAGTATCCCAGTGGAACCATACACAACAGTATCCCAGTGGAACCATACACAACAGTATCCCAGTGGAACCATACACAACATTATCCCAGTGGAACCATACACAACATTATCCCAGTGGAACCATACACAACAGTATCCCAGTGGAACCATACACAACATTATCCCAGTGGAACCATACACAACAGTATCCCAGTGGAACCATACAAAACATTATCCCAGTGGAACCATACACAACATTATCCCAGTGGAACCATACAAAACAGTATCCCTGTGGAACCATACACAACATTACCCCAGTGGAACCATACACAACATTATCCCAGTGGAACCATACACAACATTATCCCAGTGGAACCATACACAACATTATCCCAGTGGAACCATACACAACATTATCCCAGTGGAACCATACACAACATTATCCCAGTGGAACCATACAAAACATTATCCCAGTGGAACCATACACAACATTATCCCAGTGGAACCATACACACCATTATCCCAGTGGAACCATACACAACATTATCCCAGTGGAACCATACACACCATTACCCCAGTGGAACCATACACACCATTATCCCAGTGGAACCATACACACCATTACCCCAGTGGAACCATACACACCATTATCCCAGTGGAACCATACACAACATTACCCCAGTGGAACCATACACACCATTACCCCAGTGGAACCATACACACCATTATCCCAGTGGAACCATACACACCATTACCCCAGTGGAACCATACACAACATTATCCCAGTGGAACCATACACACCATTACCCCAGTGGAACCATACACAACATTATCCCAGTGGAACCATACACACCATTACCCCAGTGGAACCATACACACCATTACCCCAGTGGAACGATACACAACATTATCCCAGTGGAACCATACACACCATTACCCCAGTGGAACCATACACACCATTACCCCAGTGGAACCATACACACCATTATCCCAGTGGAACACATCCATATAAAGCTCCATTGGTCTTGTATACCTCAGGTCAGGGCTGTGTGTGGGTGCGTTCCAAATGGCACTCTATTCACTATGTAGTGCACTACTTGTGACCCGGTTCCATAGGCCTGAAAAGCGGTACTATAGTGGGTGACATTTGGGACGCACACTATTTCCCAACCCATTCAACGGGAGGGTGTTGTCGTTTGAACTCTGACAAGGAATGGGGTTCCCCTCTCTCCACTGGGATTCTCTGCCTCTAACCCTATTACAGGGGCTGAGTCACTGGCTTACTGGTGGTCTTCCATGCCGTCCCTAGGAGGGGTGCGTCACTTGAGTGGGTTGAGTCACCGACGGGATCTTCCTGTCTGGGTTGGCGCCCCCCCCCCCTTGGTTTGTGCCGTGGTGGAGATCTTTGCGGACTATACTCAGCCTTGTCACAGGGTGGTAAGTTGGTGGTTGAAGATTTCCCTCTAGTGGTGTGGGGGCTGTGTTTGGCAAAGTGGGTGGGGTTATATCCTTCCTGTTTGGCCCTGTCCGGGGGTATCATCCGATGGGGCCACAGTGTCTCCTGACCCCTCCTGTCTCAGCCTCCAGTATTTATGCTGCAGTAGTTAATGTGTCGGGGGGCTAGGGTCAGTTTGTTATATCTGGAGGACTTCTCCTGTCTTCTCCGGTGTCCTGTGTGAATTTAAGTATGCTCTCTCTAATTCTCTCCTTCTCTCTTTCTTTCTCTCTCTCTCGGAGGACCTGAGCCCTAGGACCATGCGTCAGGACTACCGGGCATGATGACTCCTTGCTGTACCCAGTCCACCTGGCTTTGCTGCTGCTCCAGTTTCAACTGTTCTGCCTGCGGCTATGGAACCCTGACCTGTTCACCGGACGTGCTAAAAAAGCCAACTGACATTTACTCCTGAGGTGCTGACTTGCTGCACCCTCGATGACTACTGATTATTATTATTTGACCATGCTGGTCATTTATGAACATTTGAACATCTTGGCCATGTTCTGTTATAATCTCCACCCGGCACAGCCAGAAGAGGACTGGCCACCCCTCATAGCCTGGTTCCTCTCTAGGTTTCTTCCTAGGTTTTGGCCTTTCTAGGGAGTTTTTCCTAGCCACCGTGGTTCTACACCTGCATTGCTTGCTGTTTGGGGTTTTAGGCTGGGTTTCTGTACAGCACTTTGAGATATCAGCTGATGTACAAAGGACTATATAAATAAATTTGATTTGATTTGATTTGGGTCAAAGTCACTCATGCAACAATCACTCCGGCCTGGCTGCCCCTTTCCTCACCAATTCACTGCATACAATAACAAATCATGTGGAAATGTATTTGTCACATGCACGGAATAAAACAGGTACCGGTAGACCTCACCGTGAAATGCTTACAAGCCCTTAACCAACAATGCAGTTAATGAAACAGAATTAAGAAAATATTTACTAAATACATTTTAGAAAATTACATAACAATAACGAGGCTATATACAGGGGGTACCGGTATAAATGCAATGTGCGGGGGTACAGGTTACTCGAGGTAATTTGTAAAGTGATTATGCATATATAATAAACAGCGAGTAGCAGAAGGGGGGTGGGGGGTCAATGTAAATAGTCTAGGTGGCCATTTGATTAAATGTTCAGCATTCTTATGGCTTTGGGGTAGAAGCTGTTAAGGAGCTTAAGGAGCCTTTTGGTCCTAGACGTGACGCTCTGGTACTGCTTGCCGTGAGGTAGCAGAGAGCACAGTTTATGACTTGGGTGACTGAAGTCTTTGACGATTTTCTGGGCCTTCCTCTGACTCCGCCTAGTATATAGGTCCTGGATGTTAGGAAGCTTGGCCCCAGTGATCTACTGAGGGGGAAAAGGTGTTGTCGTGCCCTCTTCACAACTGTCTTGGTGTGTTTGGACCTTGATGTGGACACCACGGAACTTGAACCTCTCGACCCGCTGCACTTCAGCCCGTCAATGATAATCGGGACGTGTTCGGCCCTTCTTTTCCTGTAGTCCACGATCAGCTCCATTGTCTTGCTCACATTGAGGGAGAGGTTGTTGTCCTGGCACCAAACCGCAGGACTAAGCAGCACCCCTGGAGGGCCCCAGTGTTGAGGATCAGTGTAGCGGATGTGTTGTTGCCTACCCTTACCAATTGGGGGACGGCCCGTCAGGAAGTCCAGGATCCATTTGCAGAGGGATGTGTTTAGTCCCAGGGTCTTTAGCTTAGTGATGAGCTTTGAGGGCACTATGGTGTTAAACGCTGAGCTGTAGTCAATGAACAGCATTCCGACATAGGTGTCTCTTTTGTCCAGGTGGGAAAGGGCAGTGTAGAGTGCGATTGACATTGTGTCATCTGTGGACCTGCTGGGCGGTACGCGAATATGAATGGTTCTAGGGTTTCCGGCATGACGGTGTTGATGTGAGCCATGACCGGCCTTTCAAAGCACTTCATGGCTACCGACGTGAGTGCTACGGGGCGGTAATCATTTAGGCAGGTTACCTTAGTGTTCTTGGGCACAGGGACTATGGTGGTCTGTTTCAAACATGTTGCTATTACAGACTCAGTCAGGGAGAGGTTGAAAATGTCAGTGAAGACACTTGCCAGTTGGTCAGCGCAAGCTTTGAGGTCACGTCCCGGTAATCCATCTGGCCCCACGGCTTTGTGAATGATGACCTATTTAAATGTCTTGCTCACATCGGCTACGGAGAGCGTGATCACACAGTCGTCCAGAACAGCTGGTGCTCTCATGCATGCTTCATTGTTGCTTGCCTCGAAGCGGGCATAAAAGGCATTTAGCTCATCTGGTAGGCTCGCATCACTGGGCAGCTTTCCGCAGAGTTTCCCTTTGTAGTCCTTAATAGTTTTCAAGCCCTGCCACATCCGACGAGCATCAGAGCCAGTGTAATAGGATTCAATTTTCGTCCTGTAGTGACGCTTTGCCTGTTTGATCATTTGTCTGAGGGCGGTATTCCTTATAAACGTCCTGATTAGTGCCCGGCTCCTTGAAAGCGGCAGCTCTGGCCTTTTACTCTGTGTGGATGTTGCCTGTAATCCATGGTTTCTGGTTGGCATATGTACGTCCAGTCACTGTGGGGATGGCGTCGTCGATGCACTTTTTGATGAAGCCGGTGACTGAAGTGGTGTATTCCTCAATGCCATTGCATGAATCTCGGAACATATTCCGGCCTGTGCTAGCAAAACAGTCGTGTAGCGTAGCTTCGCATCATCTGACCACTTCCGTATTGAATGAGACACTGGTACAGTGTTAGTTTTTGCTTGTAAGAATCGGGAGGATAGAACTATGATCAGATTTGCCAAATTGAGGGCGAGGGAGAGCTTTGTATGCGTCTCTGTGTGTGAAGTAAAGGAGGTCAAGTTTATTTTTCCTCTGAATTTTGGTTAAACGGATTTAAGTTGGCCTGCATTAACGTCCCCAGCCACTAGGAGCCCCACTTCTGGATGAGCATTTTCTTGTTTGCTTATGGCCTTATACAGCTGGTTGAGCGCGGTCTTAGTGCCAGTATCGATTTGTGGTGGTAAATAGACGGCTCCGAATAATATAGATGAGAACTATCTTGGTATATAGTTTAGTCTACAGCTTATCATGAGTTACTCTACCTCAGGCGAGCAATACCTTTAATATTAGACATCGCACACCAGCAGTTATTGACAAGTAGACACACACCCCAGCCCCTCTTCTTAAGAGACGTAGCTAGTCTTTCCTGCCGATGCACAGAGAGGCCAGCTTGCTCTATATTATCTGTGTCATCGTTTAGCCACGTCTTGGTGAAACATAAGATATTACAGTTTTTAATGTCCCGTTGGTAGCATAGTCATAATCCTATGTAGTCTTCACAGGTGTCTTTTCACTGATAAACAACAGTGAAACAGAATGATATTCAATGTGAATTCCAGGCTATTGATTTTCTCCAACCACTAAAAGCTGCCCTGAGCTTCTCATGATCTCAATTCTTACCAAGACAGACCAAGACAGACAGACAGACAGACAGACAGACAGACAGACAGACAGACAGACAGACGGGTACTGCCATTCAGGACACATGGGGCTAAGCTCCATCTGTTTTTAGCCCCACCTGTTTAGCTTAAAATGTGTAAATATACTGTATACAGTGCATTCGGAAAGTATTCAGACCCCTTTTTCTACATGTTACTTTACAGCCTTATTCTAAAATGTATTAAATCATGTTTTTCCCCTCATCAATCTACACACAATACCCCATAATGACAAAGTGAAAATAGGTTTTTAGTATTCTTTTGCAAAATGATTACAACTAAAAAACGGAAATACCTTACTTAAATAAGTATTCAGACCCGTTGCTATGAGACAACTGGAAACTCAGAACTAGGAAATCTCAGACTTCTGTGAGTACAAGACAACTGGGACCGGTCATCCAACTCGGAATTGTGGGGAACTCGGGCCTCTTTCTAGAGCTCCGACCTGAAGATCACTGACGTCATGTTTCGACCTAATCTTGAAAGCACCATACATCCAGAGAATGCCAGACTTTTGATGACAAATTTTAATGACAATTTTATTTCTACATTTTAACCCCTTTTCTCCCCAATTTTCGTGGTATCTAATCGCTAGTAATTACTATCTTGTCTCATCGCTACAACTCCCGTACGGGCTCGGGAGAGACGAAGGTCGAAAGCCACGCGTCCTCCGAAGCACAACCCTACCAAAGCCGCACTGCTTCTTAACACAGCGCACCTCCAACCCGGAAGCCAGCCGCACCAATGTGTCGGAGGAAACACCGTGCACCTGGCCCCCTTGGTTAGCACGCACTGTGCCCGGCCTGCCACAGGAGTCGCTGGAGCGCGATGAGACAAGGATATCCCTACCGGTCAAACCCTCCCTAACCCGGACGACGCTAGCCCGATTGTGCGTCGCCCCACGGACCTCCCGGTCGCAGCCGGCTGCGACAGAGCCTGGGCGCGAACCCAGAGACTCTGGTGGCGCAGCTAGCACTGCGATGCAGTGCCCTAGACCACTGCGCCACCCGGGAGGCCCTTTTATGACAAAATTTGCCCACAAGAAGGAGGAGCAACACGCCACCTTCTGTTCAAGGGAGCCCAGTACAACAAGGTGAGTCCAAAAGTGTCTTGTATGCTGCTAAAATAAATGATGTAATATTCCAGGGAGATATGTATACTGAAGCTAATGTATACTGTAGCTGAGAAAGTAATACTAAGTGTATGTTGTGTAGTAAGTTGTTAGTAACCCATGTGCCTCACCCTAATAATTTGTTCCCTTTTCACCTCATAACCTAGCCTACTGTTCTGACTTGGCGGTGCACATGTAGCCTATAGCCTGTTTTAGAGACATGTCATCATTGAATATTGTAAGAGCTTTCATTGTCTGCTTATATTCGCCCTCTTTATTTATCCTACGGTTCTGACTTGGTGTTCAGGAAGAATACTGTAAGAACGGCCCATGTTCTGAATGATGTCGCTGTACATTTCAAAAGTGCTGAACAAACAGTTATATTGACTATGTCCGTCTTAGCTTGCTCATTAATGTCTTAAATCGAAATTACGGATTGCTTCTTATCCGCTCATCGTCCCCTTATGCCATAGTTTGTACATCTCAATTGTCAGTAGAAACCACATTTGTTTAAGCAAGTCAGCCATATCAGCTATGTTTTTTCAAAAGGCATTAAATGAGTCTGAATGAACTGATTCGCTGCCAGACAAGACTCCGCTGATAACCAGGTGTAGCGGTGATAAGGATTCACTACATGGTGCTGAAAACAAAGCTCTGCTGTTAGGACAGCTTTTATGTAGGCCCTAACGGTTTGTGGGCACTGTTTGTCACCGTTATGGTTTAGTGTTGTACTGTGTAGTGGCTTTGCTGGCATGAATCAAAAAATATATATATATTGCGTTTGCCCCACAAAGATTTACATGCTACACTCGCCACTGCAGACATACCATATTACTCTGGCTAGCCAGAGCTGCCAACAACTATGGCAGAAACAGAGCGTGTGTCACAAATAGAATTCTATTCCTTTAATAGTACACTACTGTTAACCAGTAACCCTAAGGCTTTGGTCAAAAGTGGTGCACTATGTAGAGAATCGAGTGCCATTTGTGACGCACACAGAGTTATCCTCCCTGCCTGATTGGCCGACACCACAATCATGAGACATACACATTCTGTGTCAGTTACACCAATCAAACTTGTTCCAGGAACAATCGCAAACTGGATGGAAAATCTGGTTTGAAATTATCCAATAATTAATTATACACTGCACGGTACTTCTAAGAAATCTATTTTTGACATTGTTGTAAAAAATAAAATGATTATGCATTTGGCTATGATAGCGGTTGGTCACACACGATAGCTACTATAGCTTGCAGAACAGTACAGTGACTGTCCGTAAAAAAATCTGTGGTTCAATAAAATCTTCATAAATGCTGTACCAATTATTCCATAGCTCTGTCACTGTTCACTAATGGTACACGGAACAGAAAGAACATTCCTGTCGAGGTATTTGTTTAGTACTTATAGTACACGGAACAGAAAGAACATTCCTGTCGAGGTATTTGTTTAGTACTTATAGTACACGGAACAGTAGAATCCTGCTGATCTCCAATTCCAGACAGGAGACATGTATGTTTTGTTGAGAGACAGGGATGTTGAAGGTGGCATTAGTGGCTGGACCGGACGGTGGACCGGACACTAAAGTCTGCTCTATTTCTGCTGCTGCAGGGCAGAGGGAGAGATGAAGGAGGGTCTATAGAGAGATCTCCTAAAGGGCTAGATTCGATCAGATCCCCGCTAGCCAACACCCCACATAGTGGTCGTTTTGGCAGTATCAGAGGTGGAATGTGTTAGACCTGTCAAAATCCACAAGCAGCTCCCGGAATTTATTCCTAAAGCGGACATTGCCATTGCCTGCATGGAGTCGCATTAAGAGCGATCCCATGCAGCCTTGTTTACAAATTTGAACACTGGAAAGTGAGATGTAATCTACACCTCGATTGGTCATCAGCATTTTTTGGGCTGAGTGATTTTCTATTTTTTAACGTCATTATTTCTATATAGGCTACACTTTCTCTTTCTGAACTTCTAACGCAAGTGGGATTGTTGTGGCTTCATGACAAATTTCGCAAGAGCAACTGCTCACCGATTTAACAGCTCCAACACGGTTAGTTACACCTCCGACAACGTCAAGACATCAGCTATGTGGGTGTCGGCTATCGCCGATTAACGCTTGATCTGATTGAACCTAGGCTTTAGTTGCCTGGTTCCAGAGCTGTTAGTGCTGCCAACTTCTATGATCAGGAGTTGGTGAGCCAGCACAAAGACATCTGGGACCAGGCTATCTTCGTTAGCAATGGACCAGGCTATTTCAAGAGTCTCTCAAGCGATGTATAAAGTTTTCAGTCTTTGGAGTTGGAGTTGGAGGCTCTGAGACGAAGTATCCAGCCTCACAGCGATGTCTGCTGCTGCCTGGAGGAGGCCCTGAAGGAGGCCCTGGAGGAGGCCCTCGGAGGAGGCCCTGGAGGAGGTCCTGGAGGAGGCCCTGGAGGAGGCCCTGGAGGAGAGGCCCTGAAGGAGGCCCTGGAGGAGGCCCTGAAGGAGGAGGCCCTGGAGGAGGCCCTGGAGGAGGCCCTGGAGGAGAGGCCCTGGAGGAGGCCCTGGAGGAGGCCCTGGAGGAGGCCCTGGAGGAGGCCCTGGAGGAGAGGCCCTGGAGGAGGCCCTGTAGGAGGCCCTGGAGGAGGCCCTGGAGGAGGAGGCCCTGGAGGAGGTCCTGGATGAGAGGCCCTGGAGGAGGCCCTGGAGGAGGCCTTGGAGGAGAGGCCCTGGAGGAGGCCCTGGAGGAGGCCCTGGAGGAGGAGGTCCTGGAGGAGGTCCTGGAGGAGACCCTGTTGGAGGCCCTGGAGGAGGAGGCCCTGGAGGAGGAGGCCCTGGAGGAGGCCCTGGAGGAGGTCCTGGAGGAGGCCCTGGAGGAGGCCCTGGAGGAGAGGCCCTGGAGGAGGCTCTGGAGGAGAGGCCCTGGAGGAGGCCCTGGAGGAGGAGGCCCTGGAGGAGGCCCTGGAGGAGGCCCTGGAGGAGGCCCTGGAGGAGAGGCCATGGAGGAGAGGCCATGGAGGAGGCCCTGGAGGAGGCCCTGGAGGAGGCCCTGGAGGAGAGGCCCTGGAGGAGGCCCTGGAGGAGGCCCTGGAGGAGGCCCTGGAGGAGGAGGCCCTGGAGGAGAGGCCCTGGAGGAGGAGGCCCTGGAGGAGGCCCTGGAGGAGGAGGCCCTGGAGGAGGAGGCCCTGGAGGAGAGGCCCTGGAGGAGAGGCCCTGGAGGAGGCCCTGGAGGAGGTCCTGGAGGAGAGGCCCTGGAGGAGGCCCTGGAGGAGGAGGTCCTGGAGGAGAGGCCCTGGAGGAGAGGCCCTGGAGGAGGCCCTGGAGGAGGAGGCCCTGGAGGAGGACCTGGAGGAGGTCCTGGAGGAGAGGCCCTGGAGGAGAGGCCCTGGAGGAGGCCCTAGAGGAGGCCCTGGAGGAGGCCCTGGAGGAGGAGGCCCTGGAGGAGGAGGCCCTGGAGGAGAGGCCCTAGAGGAGAGGCCCTGGAGGAGAAGCCCTGGAGGAGGAGGCCCTGGGGGAGGCCCTGGAGGAGGCCCTGGAGGAGAGGCCCTGGAGGAGGCCTTGGAGGAGAGGCCCTGGAGGAGGCCCTGGAGGAGGAGGCCCTGGAGGAGGCCCTGGTGGAGGAGGCCCCGGAGGAGGCCCTTGAGGAGGAGGTCCTGGAGGAGGAGGCCCTGGAGGAGGAGGCCCTGGAGGAGGCCCTGGAGGAGAGGCCCTGGAGGAGGTCCTGGATGAAGCCCTGGAGGAGGCCCTCGGAGGAGGAGGCCCTGGAGGAGGCCCTGGAGGAGGCTCTGGAGGAGAGGCCCTGGAGGAGGCCCTGGAGGAGAGGTCCTGGAGGAGGAGGCCCTGGAGGAGGAGGTCCTGGAGGAGGAGGTCCTGGAGGAGAGGCCCTGGAGGAGGAGGCCCTGGAGGAGGAGGCCCTGGAGGAGGCCCTGGAGGAGAGGCCCTGGAGGAGAGGCCCTGGAGGAGGCCCTGGAGGAGGCCCTGGAGGAGGCCCTGGAGGAGTCCCTGGAGGAGGTCCTCGGGCGCCAGGGACTCCTCTTTAATTATGTCATGCATGGAGACAAGAGAAATAGACAGTGTCAGAGGGAAGGGGGAGAAGGGAGGGAGAGAAGGAGGTAGGAATGGAGCAGAGGAGGTAAGACCAGGGACTTCTCTTTGATTCTGACCAGGAGAAAAGGAGACAAGACAAACGGGGTTAGCAGGGAGACAAGGGAGGGAGAGAGAAGGACGGAGGGAGGGGGAAGGAAGGAGAAAGGGCGATAGAGAGGAGGAGGGAGATATTAAGGCAGAGACATGCCACCTCACGGTTCTAATAATGACACACATGGGGTTATTAGGTTATTACGGTAATTAAAACCCAGAAACGTCTTGATTAGGGTTTTTATGGTAAATAAGCCCCAGATCCAAGCCACGTCTTGGTTCTGTTTGAGGACACAGTAGGGTTGTGGACGTCTGGCAACAACAGAGAGTCAGTCACTAAGGTAACGATTAATGTACCAGGAAAAACAGTTGTTGCTAAGGTGACTGTTAACAGAGCTCTGTATAAACTAATCAATGAGCCGGGAGAGGTTCCTGTCTTTCCGTTGATTAGATCACACTAATAATACAGTATGTGGATGTCTCTGTTTCTGTCTGACTACCTGGCTGTTTATATATTCTCACGAAATGACAGGGTAAGGATGGGTCTCAAGATTTCATAAAGACTTCGAGAGGTTTTTACCCTTGGTCTTGTTACGCTATGCCTGCTCTTGTGGGTGGATACGTATCGGTTTCTTTTTAAGTGGACTGATTGATCAATAGATCAATTGATTAGAGAAAACGGATTGGTTTATCTCACCATTTACCTTAGTATTTATAGAAATGGATTGACTAATGTCTAGCTAACATGATTTCTCCCATGTACTTACATCTTATCATGACACAAGGCGAGACCCAGATGCAGACACAGGAGTCAGATGGTTGGAGTCTTACAATGTTTATTAATCCAAAAGGAGTTGGCAAGATAATTGTCGTGGACAGGTCAAAGGTCAAAACCAGATCAGAGTTCAGGAGGTGCAGAGTGGCAGACAGGCTCGTGGTTAAGGCAGGCAGAATGGTCAGGCAGGCGGGTACAGAGTGGCAGACAGGCCCGTGTTCAAGACAGGCAGAATGGTCAGGCAGGCGGGTACAGAGTCCAGAAACAGGCAAGGGTCAAAACCAGGAGGACTAGAAAAAGGAGAATAGCAAAAAGCAGGAGAACGGGAAAAACGCTGGTTGACTTGGAAAAACATACAAGACGAACTGGCACAGAGAGACAGGAAACACAAGGATAAATACACTGGTACAGAGAGACAGGAAACACAGGGATAAATACACTGGTGCAGAGAGACAGGAAACACAGGGATAAATATACTGGTACAGAGAGACAGGAAACACAGGGATAAATACACTGGCACAGAGAGACAGGAAACACAGGGATAAATACACTGGTGCAGAGAGACAGGAAACACAGGGATAAATACACTGGTACAGAGAGACAGGAAACACAGGGATAAATACACTGGTGCAGAGAGACAGGAAACACAGGGATAAATACACTGGCACAGAGAGACAGGAAACACAGGGATAAATACACTGGTGCAGAGAGACAGGAAACACAGGGATAAATACACTGGCACAGAGAGACAGGAAACACAGGGATAAATACACTGGGGAAAATAAGTGATACCTGGAGGGGGTGGAGACAATCACAAGGACAGGTGAAACAGATCAGGGCGTGACACATCAATACTTATTGAAATGTATTGACTCGTCACAAAAATGTGACACCATTCAGGCCCCCGAGGGCTGGAGTTTCCCATCCCTGCTCCAGGGTCAGTGTCAACGACCGAGCTTGGCTCTAGAGTGACAGCATAGACTTGAGTCTCAGCACCGGTAATATTGATACTTCCAATATTTGTATGGATATTTTACATTTCAGTCTCAGACCTTCATCTATCTGCTAAATGAACATACCATTCTGATGATTACCTGATTCTGTCTAGTGAGTCTTCATTATTTTATCATTATAAAGCTCTGTTTGTCTGGTTAGTAAGGAAGGCCTATGGGAGCGATGCCTGTATGGTCTGGTTAGCAAGGTCTGGAAAAAGCAGAAGAGAGAGAGGCTGTGTGTGTGTGTGTGTGTGTGTGTGTGTGTGTGTGTGTGTGTGTGTGTGTGTGTATGTGTGTGTGTGTGTGTGTGTGTGTGTGTGTGTGTGTGTGTGTGTGTGTGTGCGTGTGCGTGTGCGTGTGCGTGTGCGTGTGCGTGTGCGTGCGCGTGTGTGGTGTCCGTGTGCGTGTGTGTGTGCGTGTGCATGCTGGTGTGAAGGTGTGTGGAGTTGGCTTCTGGGTGTGTGGAGTTGATTGTCTGAATCACTGCAATAATCCCAAATGGAACCCTATTCCCTATATAGTGCACTACTTTTGACCAGAACCCATTGGGCTACTGTGCCATTTGGGACTCGTACACTGACTATCAGTCCATGGCCAACTGTCTGCTTGCCAGGAAATAAATGAAACGCTAACAAACCTGACAATCACTCTATCACTCTTGCAGAATCAACCCTTAAAGTTGGTGGCTCACTTGAAAAGCTGTTTAAAAGGTCTACACTCCCTGACATCATCCAGCAGGTAAACACACATACAATACACAACTCGTCAAGTCATCAGAGTAGCCCAGTTCCTCTGAACAAAAGGGAGAATCCTACAGCAGAAACTTTAAAATGTCCAATGCAGACGTTTAAAAAAAATAAAAAATAAAAAATCAATATCAAATAATTTCTCATGAACAATTAAAGGACCTTACTGTGACTGTTTTCAATTAAAATGGTCAAAAATAAACAACAACAAAAAAAGATTCGTAGCCAAGAGCCATTTTGCTAGGACTATCTGGGAGTGGTCTGAGTGGGGAGAGGACAACTGAAAACGTGATGTTATTGGCAAACAGGTTGGGATCTCTCTTTCCTATTGGCTTATTAACTCATTTACGACTTGGTGATGTCACCATGGAAAGGCCAAAGCTCCATCCCACCAAAACAGCTCTCACACTAAAAGGGCACTATCATCGTTTTCACAAAAGCTCATGCGTTTTATGGGAACTAAGCAAGATTTGCTTGGGGGTGGGGGGTGGGGGGGGTGGAAAAACATTTCAGTGGCCATCTTGAAATTTCGAAATTGCACCTTGTGTATTCTACTATTCTTAATCTTAATACTAAATTGAGAACCCGACTGAGTCCCCCCCCCCCCAAAAAAATGTGTCTATATAAGAAAAATGTTGGGGTCAGGGGCCCCCTAGCAGCCGGGGATCCTAAGTGAATTCCTATGTCGATTATGCCTGGATCCGGCCCTGCGAACCTCATAGTGTGGAAATATATATAATAATATTTACAAAACACAGGAAAATCTTGTTTTTGACTGCATTGAATATCGAATTTGGAAAAAGTAAATTAGTCTGAATACTTTCCGAACGCACTGTATTTACAAAAATATGTGGACGCCAATTCAAATGAGTGGATTCGGCTATTTCAGCCACACCCGTTGCTGACAGGTGAATAAAATTGAGCACACAGCCATGCAATCTCCATAGACACACATTGGCAGTAGAATTATCTTACTCAAGAGATCTGTGACTTTCAACGTGGCACCGTCATAGGATGCCACCTTTCCAGCACCTCAGTTTGTCAATTTTTTTGCCCTGCTAGAGCTGCCCCGGTCAACTGTAAGTGCTGTTATTGTGAAGGGGAAACGTCTAGGAGCAACAACGGCTCAGCCGCAAAGTGGTAAGCCCCAATGCATAGTGCCAACTGTAAAGTTTGGTGGTGGTTAGAATAATGGTCTGGGGCTGTTTATCATGGTTCGGGCCCCTTAGTTCCAGTGAAGGGAAATCTTAATGCTACAGCATACAATGACATTCTAGACGATTCTATGCTTCCAACATTGGGGCAACAGTTTGGGGAAGGCCCTTTCCTGTTTCAGCATGACAATTCCTCCGTGCACAAAGCGAGGTCCAGACAGAAATGGTTTATCAAGATTGGTGTGGAAGAATTTGACAGGCCTCAACCCCATAGAACACCTTTGGGATAAATTGGAACGTCGACTGCGAGCCAGACCTAATCGACATAGTGTGTCTATACCATGGCGTGTCTATACCATGGCGTATCTTTACCATGGCGTATCTTTACCATGGTGTGTCTTTACCATGGCGTGTCTTTACCATGGTGTGTCTATACCATGGCGTATCTTTACCATGGCGTGTCTTTACCATGGTGTGTCTTTACCATGGCGTATCTTTACCATGGCGTATCTTTACCATGGTGTATGTAATGTTCGTCTGGTGGTGTAGGAATGGACCAAGGCGCAGCGGGTGATGAATACATAACTATTTATTACAAACAGACGAAAACACTGACAAAACACTAGAACAAACTACAAAACAATAAACGAAGGCAACAGACCTGAAACAAACGAACTTACATATAGACGAAGGACGCACGAACAGGAACAGACTACCTAAAACGAACGAACAAATGAAACAGTCCCATGTGGAATACACTGACACAGGAACAATCACCCACAAACAAACAGTGAGAACAACCTACCTTAAATATGACTCGCAATCAGAGGAAACGCCAAACACCTGCCTCTAATTGAGAGCCATACCAGGCAACCCATTAACCCAACATAGAAAACACATAACATAGAATACCCACCCAAAACTCACGCCCTGACCAATTAAACACATACCAAACAACAGAAAACAGGTCAGGAACGTGACAGTGTATCTATACCACAGTATATCAATGACATAGTGTGTCTATACCAAAGTATATCTACTGTATACCATAGTGTATCTATACCATATTGTATCTATACCACAGTATATCAATGACATAGTGTATCTACTGTATACCATAGTGTGTCTATACCATAGTGTGTCTATACCATAGTGTATCTATACCATAGTGTGTCTATACCATAGTGTATCTATACCATAGTGTATCTATACCATAGTGTATCTATACCATAGTGTATCTGTACCATAGTGTGTCTATACCATAGTGTGTCTATACCATAGTGTATCTATACCATAGTGTATCTATACCATAGTGTGTCTATACCATAGTGTATCTATACCATAGTGTGTCTATACCATAGTGTATCTATACCATAGCTTATATTTACCATGGTGTATCTATACCATAGTGTATCTGTACCATAGTGTGTCTATACCATAGTGTATCTATACCATAGCTTATATTTACCATGGTGTATCTATACCATAGTGTATCTATACCATAGTGTATCTATACCATAGTGTATCTATACCATAGTGTGTCTATACCATAGTGTATCTATACCATAGTGTGTCTATACCATAGTGTATCTATACCATAGTGTATCTATACCATAGTGTATCTATACCATAGTGTATCTACTGTATTGCCATAGTGTATGTACTGTATACCATAGTGTATCTATACCATAGTGTATATACTGTATACCATAGTGTATCTATACCATAGTGTATCTATATCATAGTGTATCTACTGTATTGCCATAGTGTATGTACTGTATACCATAGTGTATCTATACCATAGTGTATATACTGTATACCATAGTGTATCTATACCATAGTGTATATATACCATAGTGTATCTATACCATAGTGTATCTATATCATAGTGTGTCTATACCATAGTGTATCTATACCATAGTGTATCTACTGTATTGCCATAGTGTATGTACTGTATACCATAGTGTATCTATATCATAGTGTATATACTGTATACCATATTGTATCTATACCATAGTGTATCTATACCATAGTGTATCTATATCATAGTGTATATACTGTATACCATAGTGAATCTATGCCATAGTGTATATACTGTATACCATAGTGTATCTATATCATAGTGTATCTACTGTATTGCCATAGTGTATGTACTGTATACCATAGTGAATCTATGCCATAGTGTATATACTGTATACCATAGTGTATCTATACCGTAGTGTATCTATATCATAGTGTATCTATACCATAGTGTATCTATATCATAGTGTATATACTGTATACCATAGTGAATCTATGCCATAGTGTATATACTGTATACCATAGTGTATCTATACCATAGTATATATACTGTATACCATAGTGTATCTATGCCATAGTTAATATACTGTATACCATAGTATATCTATACCATAGTATATCTATAGCATAGTTTATCTATACCATAGGGTATATAGTGTATCTATACCACAGTGTATCTATACCATAGTATATCTATTCCATAGTGTATCTATACCGTAGTGTATCTATACCATAGTGTATCTATACCATATTGTATCTATACCATAGTGTATATACTGTTTACCATAATGTATGTACTGTATACCATAACGTATATATACCATAGTGCATCTTTATATTATATATACTGCTTACCATAGTGTATCTATTACATAGTGTATCTATACCATAGCATATATACTGTATACCATACTGTGTCTATACCATAGTATATCTATATCATAGTATATATACTGTATACCATAGTGTATGTAATATATACCATAGTGTATCTATGCCAGAGTGTATATACTGTTTACCGTTGTGTGTCTATACCATAGTGTGTCTATACCATAGTTTGTCTATACCATAGTGTATCTATACCATAGTGAATCTATACCATAGTGAATCTATACCACAGTGTATCTGTACCGTAATGTGTCTATACCATAGTGTGTCTATACCATAGTGTATCTATACCATAGTGTGTCTATACCATAGTGTGTCCATACCATAGTGTATCTATACCATAATGTAACTACACCATAGTGTATCTACAGCATAGGTTATCTATGCCACAGTGTATATACTCTATACCATTGTGTATATACTGTATTCCAAAGTGTGTCTATACCATATTGTATCTATATCATAGTGTATATAGTGTTTAGAATGCTGTGTCTATACTATAGTGTGTCTATACCATAGTGTGTCTATACTATAGTGTGTCTATACCATAGTGTGTCTATACTATAGTGTGTCTATACCATAGTGTGTCTATACCATAGTGTGTCTATACCATAGTGTGTCTATACTATAGTGTGTCTATACCATAGTGTGTCTATACCATAGTGTGTCTATACCATAGTATGTCTATACCATAGTGTATCTATACTGTAGTGTGTCTAAACCGTAGTGTATCTATACCATAGTGTATCTATACCATAGTGTATCTATACCATAGTGTATCTATACCGTAGTGTATCTATACCATAGTGTATCTATACCATAGTGTATCTATACCATAGTGTATCTATACCGTAGTGTATCTATACCATAACGTATATATACCATAGTGCATCTTTATATTATATATACTGCTTACCATAGTGTATCTATTACATAGTGTATCTATACTGTAGTGTGTCTATATAATAATGTCTCTATGCCATAGTGTATCTATACCATAGTGTATCTATACCGTAGTGTATCTATACCATAGTGTATCTATACCATAGTGTATCTATACCATAGTGTATCTATACCATGGTGTATCTATACCATGGTGTATCTATACCATAGTGTATCTATACCATATTGTATCTATACCATAGTGTATCTATACCATAGTGTATCTATACCATAGTGTGTCTATACCATATTGTATCTATACCATAGTGTATCTATACTATAGTGTGTCTATACCATAGTGTGTCTATACCGTAGTGTGTCTATACCATAGTGTGTCTAAACCGTAGTGTATCTATACCATAGTGTATCTATACCATGGTGTATCTATACCATAGTGTGTCTAAACCGTAGTGTATCTGCAGATGCGTAGAAGAGATGATGAGATTCAGAGTCTGCATCCTAAATGACTCTCTACAGTTTTCCCTACATGGTGCACTACATTTGACCAGAGCCCTGTGGAACCCTATTCCCTACGTGGTGCACTACATTTGACCAGAGCCCCATGGAACCATATTCCCTATATAGTGCACTACATTTGACCAGATCCCTGTGGAACCCTATTCCCTACATAGTGCACTACATTTGACCAGAGCCCTATGGAACCATATTCCCTATATAGTGCACTACATTTGACCAGAGCCCCATGGAACCATATTCCCTATATAGTGCACTACATTTGACCAGATCCCTGTGGAACCCTATTCCCTACATAGTGCACTACATTTGACCAGAGCCCTGTGGAACCCTATTCCCTACATGGTGCACTACATTTGACCAGAGCCCTATGGAACCCTATTCCCTATATAGTGCACTACATTTGACCAGATCCCTGTGGAACCCTATTCCCTACGTGGTACACTTCATTTGACCAGATCCCTATGGAACCCTATTCCCTACGTGGTGCACTACATTTGACCACAGCCCTGTGGAATCCTATTCCCTACGCGGTGCACTACATTTGACCAGAGCCCTATGGAACCCTATTCCCTACGTGGTGCACTACATTTGACCACAGCCCTATGGAACCCTATTCCCTACGTGGTGCACTACATTTGACCAGAGCCCTATGGAACCCTATTCCCTATATAGTGCACTACATTTGACCAGAGCCCTATGGAACCCTATTCCCTACATAGTGCACTACATTTGACCAGATGAATGGGTGAATACGGTGTCATTTAGGAAGTAGTATTATGTTTTGGTCCTTATCGTTTACATTCTCCTTGTCATGTCTGACTAAACATTAGGGATGCACCCAGAGTGTCTCCTCCTATCAGGCACAATAGAATTGAACATCCCTCTGTTGGCTGTGTGTTATGTGTATAATATAATTAACTATATCTGGATTAATATGAACAGGTTGGTTATAATACGAAGCTGGAATTAAATTACGTAGAACTAATCAGCTCCTTTGTTTACTTCCTGGAGTCTTTTCGGACAGGGAGGGTAAGTATGAGTCACAAATCGTAACCTATTCACTACATAGTGAACTACTTTGGACCAGAGCTATATATATATATATGGAATAGAGTGCCATTTGGTATGTAGTCAGGGGAACTAATAAGTTATCAGAGTCCTAGCTTGACTCCCAGACTCGACTGCGTCAACACTTCAACTTTCAAGAACTTCAACGAAAACTAATACTAAATAAGTAATTATATTAGGTTGTACTAACAGACCTATCAGAATAAAAGTGAGATTGATTCAGAAGTTTATTGATAAAAAATATAATATAAATACCAGCAGCTTTTCAGAAATTGTTTACTTCATCAGAAAACTGTTTGATGAGGTTGACTGTTCCGTCCATCTGTTTGATGAGGTTGACTGTTCCGTCCATCTGTTTGATGAGGTTGACTGTTCCGTCCATCTGTTTGATGAGGTTGACCATCCCAGTTGGACTGTTCCGTCCATCTGTTTGATGAGGTTGACTGTTCTATCCATCTGTTTGATGAGGTTGACCATCCCAGTTGCACTGTTCCGTCCATCTGTTTGATGAGGTTGACCATCCCAGTTGGACTGTTCTATCCATCTGTTTGTTGAGGTTGACTGTTCTATCCATCTGTTTGATGAGGTTGACCATCCCAGTTGGACTGTTCCGTCCATCTGTTTGATGAGGTTGACTGTTCCGTCCATCTGTTTGATGAGGTTGACTGTTCTATCCATCTGTTTGATGAGGTTGACCATCCCAGTTGCACTGTTCCGTCCATCTGTTTGATGAGGTTGACCATCCCAGTTGGACTGTTCTATCCATCTGTTTGTTGAGGTTGACTGTTCTATCCATCTGTTTGATGAGGTTGACCATCCCAGTTGGACTGTTCCGTCCATCTGTTTGATGAGGTTGACCATCCCAGTTGGACTGTTCCGTCCATCTGTTTGATGAGGTTGACTGTTCTATCCATCTGTTTGATGAGGTTGACTGTTCCGTCCATCTGTTTGTTGAGGTTGACCATCCCAGGTGGACTGTTCCGTCCATCTGTTTGATGAGGTTGACTGTTCCGTCCATCTGTTTGATGAGGTTGACTGTTCTATCCATCTGTTTGTTGAGGTTGACCATCCCAGTTGGACTGTTCCGTCCATCTGTTTGATGAGGTTGACTGTTCTGTCCATCTGTTTGATGAGGTTGACTGTTCTGTCCATCTGTTTGATGAGGTTGACTGTTCTGTCCATCTGTTTGATGAGGTTGACTGTTCTATCCATCTGTTTGATGAGGTTGACTGTTCCGTCCATCTGTTTGATGAGGTTGACCATCCCAGGTGGACTGTTCCGTCCATCTGTTTGATGAGGTTGACTGTTCTGTCCATCTGTTTGATGAGGTTGACTGTTCTGTCCATCTGTTTGATGAGGTTGACTGTTCTGTCCATCTGTTTGATGAGGTTGACTGTTCTATCCATCTGTTTGATGAGGTTGACTGTTCCGTCCATCTGTTTGATGAGGTTGACCATCCCAGTTGGACTGTTCCGTCCATCTGTTTGATGACGTTGACCAATCCAGGTGGACGTGTGTTAAAAGGAATTACTCTCAACATAGATTTATGGGCCTGCTGCAGAACGGAATGCGATTTCATTAAATTATATTGATATGGAATATGACAGAAGAGAAACTACAAATGAAACCGCGTCCTTAATGGAAAGGGGGCTTGTAACTACTAAATACCAAATGGCACTCTATTCCCTTTATAGTGCAATATTTCAAACAGGGCCGACAGTTGATCTAATCCAAAGTAGTGCACTATATAAGGAATAGCATGCCATTTTTGACACATCTAAAAATATGTTGAGCACACACCACCTTCACACACACAGTCTCAATACAATTTAAAACTTGGATGCCTTTCATAGAGTGAGTTGCTCTCTGGTCATAGCTGCTCTCTGGTCATAGCTGCTCTCTGGTCATAGCTGCTCTCTGGTCATAGCTGCTCTCTGGTCATAGCTGCTCTCTGGTCATAGCTGCTCTCTGGTCATAGCTGCTCTCTGGTCATAGCTGCTCTCTGGTCATAGCTGCTCTCTGGTCATAGCTGCTCTCTGGTCATGGCTGCTCTCTGGTCTCTAGATGTCATAGTGTTGCACTCTCTCTCTCTGGTCTCTAGATGTCATAGTGTTGCTCTCTCTCTCTCTGGTCTCTAGATGTCCTAGTGTTGCTCTCTCTCTCTGGTCTCTAGTTTTCCTAGTCTTGCTCTCTCTCTCTCTGGTCTCTAGTTTTCCTAGTCTTGCTCTCTCTCTCTCTCTCTCTGGTCTCTAGTTTTCCTAGTGTTGCTCTCTCTCTCTGGTCTCTAGATTTCCTAGTCTTGCTCTCTCTCTCTCTCTCTCTGGTCTCTAGTTTTCATAGTGTTGCTCTCTCTCTCTCTGGTCTCTAGTTTTCCTAGTGTTGCTCTCTCTCTCTCTGGTCTCTAGATTTCCTAGCATTGCTCTGGCCTAGAAGGCCAGCATCCTCTAGTCGCCTCTTCACTCTTGATGTTGAGACTTGTGTTTTGCAGATACTATGTAATGAAGCTGCTAATTGAGGACTTGTGGGGCGTCTGTTTCTCAAACTAGACACTCTAATGTACTTGTCCTCTTGCTCAGTTGTGCACCGGGGCCTCCCACTCCTCTTTCTATTCTATTCCTTCTATTTTGCGATGTTCTGTGAAGGGAGTAGTACAAAGCGTTGTACGAAATCTTCAAATTCTTGGCAATTTCTCGAATGGAATAGCCTTCGGGTCTTTGTTTCTGGCCATTTTGAGCCTGTAATCGAACCCACAAATGCTGATGCTCCAGATACTCAACTAGTCTAAAAAAGGCCAGTTGTACTGCTTCTTTAATCAGGATAACAGTTTTCAGCTGTGCTAACATATTTGCAAAATAGTCTTCTAATGATCAATTAGCCTTTGAAAATTATCCACTTGAATTAGCTAACACAACGTGCTATTGGAACACAGGAGTGATGGTTGCTGATAATCGGCCTCTGTACACCTATGTAGATATTCAATTGAAAATCCACTGTTTCCAGATACAATAGTCATTTACAATATTAACAATGTCTACATTGTATCTCTTATCAATTTGATGTTATTTAATTGGACAAAAAATTTGCTTTTCTTTCAAAAACAAGGACATTTCTAAGTGATCCCAAACTTTTCACCTGTAATATAGGTATTCATACCCTTACTCAGCACCTTTGGCAGCGATTACAGCCTCAAGTATTTTTGGGTATAACGGTACAAGTTTGGTACACCTGTATTTGCGGAGTTTCTCCCATACCTCTCTGTAGATCCTCTCAAGCTGTCAGGTTGGATGGGGAGCGTCGCTGCACAGCTATTTTCAGGTCTCTCCAGAGATGTTCGATCGGGTTCAAGTCTGGGCTCTGGCTGGGCCACTCAAGGACATTCAGAGATTTGTCCCTAAGCCATTCCTGCGTTGTCTTGGCTGTGTGCTTAGGGTCGTTGTCCTGTTGGAAGGTGAACCTTCGCCCCAGTCTGAGGTCCTGAGCGCTCTGGAGCTGGTTTTCATTAAGGATCTCTCTGTACTTTGTTCCGTTCATCTTTCCCTCGATCCTGACAAGTCTCCCCGTCCCTGCCGCTGAAAAACATCCCCACAATATGATGCTGCCAACACCATGCTTCACCATTGGGATGGTGACAGTTTTTCTCCAGACGTGACGCTTGGCATTCAGGCCAAAGATTTCAATCTTGGTTTCATCAGACCAGAGAGTCTTGTTTCTCATGGTCTGAGAGTCTTTAGGTGCCTTTTGGAAAACCCCAAGCAGGCTGTCATGTGCCTTTTACTGAGGAGTGGCTTCAGTCTGGCTACTCTACCATAAAGACCTGATTGGTGGAATGCTGCAGAGATGTTTTTCCTTCTGGAAGGTTCTCCCATCTCCACAGAGGAACTCTGGAGCTCTATCAGAGTGACCATAGGGTTCTTCCTGACCAAGGCCCTTCTTCCCCGTTTTCTCAGTTTGGCCAGGTGGCCATCTTTAGGAAGAGCCATGGTGGTTCCAATCTTCTTCCATTTAAGAATGATGGAGGTCACTGTGTTCTTGGGGACCTTCACTGCTGCAGAATTCTTTGGTACCCTTCCGCAGAACTGTGTCTCGACAGCTCTACGGACAATTATGGACAATTATTTTGACCTCATGGCTTGGTTTTTCCTGTGACATGCACTGTCAACTGGGGGACCTTATATAGACAGGTGTGTGCCTTTCCAAAGCATGTCCAATCAATTGAATTTACCACAGATGGACACCAATCAAGTTGTAGAAACATCTCAAGGAAACAGGATAAAACTGAGCTAATTTTCGAGTCTCATAGCAAAGGGTCTGAATAATTATGTAAATAAGGTATTTTCAGTTTTTATTTGTAATACATTTCCAAAGACACACACATTATGGGGTATTGTGTGTAGATTGATGAGGAACAAAATGGTGAAAGAGTGAAGGAGCGTCTGAATACTTTCCGAATGCACTGCATCCTAAGTGGACCTAACAAAACAGGACAGGCACTCTCAATGCACACACACACACACACACACACACACACACACACACACACACACACACACACACACACACACACACACACACACACACACACACACACACACACACACACACACACACACACACACACACACACACACACACACACACACACACACACTCTCACAGTTCTTGTGTACCTGCCAGGTTTCGGTTAAAGCAAATTTTCTGTATTCTGCAACTGTCGCAAGTTTTGGCCGTGGGTCTCCCTCCCTGCACCTTAACTGTAATAGATGAGTTCTTCCATTCAAACATTCTCTCGCTGCTTTACCTCTATCCCATCACACCCTCCATTCCTCCCAGTCAGGCCTAATAGAACCCAGTCTGGGCCACAACTCACATTCACTAAGTAGAGCTCTCTCTCTCTCTCTCTCTCTCTCTCTCTCTCTCTCTCTCTCTCTCTCTCTCTCTCTCTCTCTCTCTCTCTCTCTCTCTCTCTCTCTCTCTCTCTCTCTCTCTCTCTCTCTCTCTCTCTCTCTCTCTCTCTCTCTCTCTCTCAATTTTCAATTCAATTTGCTTTATTGGCATGACGAAACAATGTACATATTGCCAAAGCTTATTTACAATATAAAAATGAGAATCAAAATGGTCAACGGGACAGGTTGATTGGTCTGTCAGACACTGTCCCTCAACTTATGGCAGGCAGCAATGTAGTGCGCTGCCAACCCACAGCTCTCTGCGTCCTCCCCCAACAGGACGGGTAGCCTATCCTCATCAGAGAGGTCTGTGAAACCAAATTTGGGAAAATAACACTCTCTAATTGTTTTATATTTTTTACATTTTGTCAGGAAATGCAGCTCCGTCTCGGGTTCTGCTGTTGTTCAGTGGTTGCACAGCCTTTCATCTACAGGGAGCCAGGTTTTCCTGTGTCTACCCTTCTCAATGGCAAGGCTGTTCTCACTGAGCCTGTAATTTGTCAAGGTTTTGTTAAGGTTTTGATCAGTAACCATGGTCAAATAGTTAACCACGGTGTACTGTCGATTTAGGGCCAGATAGCACTGCATTTTGCTTTGTGTTTGTGCTTGTGTTTCCCAATAAGCAATGTAGTTTTGTTTTGACTGTGTTGTAATTTGGTTTATTCTGATTGGTTGGATGTTCTGGTCCTGAGGCTTCAGTGTGTTAGTAGAACAGGTTTGTGAACTCAGCCCCAGGACCAGCTGGATGAGGGGACTCTTTTCTTTGCTCAGCTCTTGTTATGTGGTCTCGTGTGGCTCAGTTGGTAGAGCATGGCGCTTGCAACGCCAGGGTTGTGGGTTCAATTCCCACGGGGGGACCAGGGTTCAATTCCCACGGGGGGACCAGGGTGAATATGTATGAACTTTCCAATTTGTAAGTCGCTCTGGATAAGAGCGTCTGCTAAATGACTTAAATGTAAATGTTATTGCAGGGCTTGGTAGTGATATGAGAGGGGGTCACTGTATTTTAGATGTTTCCAAAACTGAATTGCTCTTTTTTGAGTTTTTATTATTAGTGGATATTGGCCTAATTCTGCCCTGCATGCATTGTTTGTAGTTTTCCTCTGGACATGTAGGAGAATCTTACAGAACTCTGCATGCAGGTTTTCAATGGGGGGTTTGTCCCATTTGATGAAATCTTGTTTTGCAAGTGGACCCCACACCTTGCTGCCATAAAGTGCAATTGGTTCAAGGACATATTCAATTAGTTTTAGCCAAATTGTAATAGGTATTTGAATTTGAATTATCTTTTTAATGGCGTAGAATGCCCTGCGTGCTTTCTCTCTCAGTTCATTCACTGCCTCATTAAGGTGTCCAGTTGAGCTTATTTTTAAACCTAAGTAATTGTAGTGTGTACAGTACTCTATATATGTTGTACCAATTGAGAACTTTGGTCTAATGCCCTGATATCTGGATCTCCTCTGGAAAATCCTTATTTTAGTATTTTATGGGGTTTACTGACAGGGCCCAGGTCTGGCAGTACTTCTCTAGCAGGTTCAGGCTCTGCTGTAGGCCATGTGCTGTGGGTGACACCAGGCATAGGTCATCTGCAAAGAGTAAGCATTTAACTTCTGAATTGTGGAGACTAACACAAGGGGCTGAGGATTTTTCTAGAATAGTGGCCAATTCGTTGATGTAAATATTGAAGAGTGCAGGGCTCAGATTGCAACCCTGACGAAGGCCCCGCCCCTGGTTAAAGAATTATGTTCTATTCTTGGCAATTTTAATGCTGCACGTATTTGCCAGTATACATTGATTTAATTATGTCATATGTTTTACCCCCTACACCACTTTCAATAACTTTGTTGAACAGTCCTGTATGCCAAATAGAATCAAATGCTTTTTGGAAGTCGATAAAGCAAGCGTATATTTTGGTATTATTTTGGTGGACATGTTTATCTATCAGGGTGTGTAGGGTGTAAATATGATCAGTTGTGCGATGTTTTGGTATAAATCCAATTTGGCTTTTACTCAAGACATTGTGCTTATTAAGGAAGTTTAGAACTCTTACATTTATAATACTACAGAAAACCTTCCCCAGGTTACTGTTCACACAAATGCCTTTCTAATTGTTAGGGTCAAATGTGTCTCCGTTCTTAAAGATTGGGGTTATGTGTCACGACTTCCGCCTAAGTCAGGTCCTCTCCTTGTTCGGGCGGCACTCAGCGGTCAGCGTCGCCAGTCTTCTAGCCATCATTGATCCACTTTTCATTTTCCATTTGTTTTGTCTTGTTTTTCCTCACACCTGGTTTCAATTCCCTCAATTACTTATTGTGTATTTAACCCTGTCTTTGTGTGGGATTGTTTATTTTAGTGCTTGTGCACGTTCCCCGTGAGCGCACGATGGGTTATTTTTGTGCCCAGTTATCTTGTTGTTCTGGATGCCGTTGGTTTTGTCTTAATAAATCTCCGGTTATTACCCAGTTCTGCTCTCCTGCACCTGACTTCTCTGCCGCCAGTTACGCACCCCGCTACATTATGAGTCCTTGATTCCAGATGTCAGGGAAATAACCTACACTCTGGATCAAATTAAATAGTTTTAATATAGCCAATTGAAATGTTGCACTAGTGAGTTTGAGCATCTCATTTAGGATGCCATCAGGTCCTCATGGTTTTTTAAATTTGAGAGCCTGAAGTTTCTTATAGAGCTCCTGGTCAGTAATTGGGTCCAGTGGATTTTGATTGTCCTTTATAGCTTTTTCTAATCCATTCCACTTCTCTTGAATTTGGCGTTGTTCTGCGTTTGTGTCAATTTGAACGATATTGTAGAATGTTTTAAAATGGGTTGTCCATATGTTACCATTTTGTATCGCTAATTCCTCTTTTTTTTTCTTTTTTTTCCAATTTTCCCAGAAGTTGTTTGTGTTTATGGACTCCTCAATTAGTGTCAGCTGCTTGCTGTTGTACTGTGCTTCTTTGGTTCTGAGTGTTACGTTTATATAGAGTTTTAAAGTCTCACAGTAATGAAGGCGTAATTCACCATTATTTGGGTCTCTGCTTTTGGTTTGATAGAGTTCTTAGTTTTTTCCTTATAATTTTACAATCTGCATCAAACCAGTTGTCATCTGTGATCTTTTTTGTTTTGAATTTTATCAATTTCAATTGTGCTTCTTTTGCCGTTGCCTGAATATATAGTTGATGTTTTGTACTGCTAGATTGATGCCTTCTTTACTGTGAGTGAATGTGGTATCCAGAAAGTTATCCAAGAGTGTTTGGATATTTTGGTTACAGGTTGCTTTCTGGTATTCTTCTGTGCTGTTTTGGGCCCATCTGTATGAATTTCTGATGTTGTACAGCTTACTGGGCTGTGAATGTGTGGTTGTTTCCATGTCTGCTCTTTTGAGGAACAACATAATTTGGCTGTGATCAGACAGAGGTGTTAGTGGCTTGACAGTGAATGAGCTGAGAGAGAAAGGGTCAATGTCTGTAATCATAGAGTCTACTGTACTGTGGCGAAGAGGTGAGCAGTAGGTGAATCTCCCCAAAGAGTCCCCCGGTAACCTCCCATTGACCAAGTAGAAAAAGTGACAATGTCAGCCTTACACCATGTCTCCTGCAGAATGATGACGTCAACATCTTTAAGATTTTTGTTGAACTCCAGTGCTAAACTCTTCAGTCCAAAGGTTGATGAGTTTAGGCCCTGAATGTTCCACATGCTAACTGATAGTGATTTCATGTTACAAAAGAAAGAATAGCAGTCAGAAATACTGTGACTACTAACTATTAAGTTGTTAAGAGCGAGATAAACAGGATAACAGCTAACATTCTTTCTGTGTGTGTGTGTGCATGCGTCCGTGTGTGTGTGTTTAGTGCAGTTTAGTGCAGATGTATTGGAGGAGCTGTTTATTCTCACTTTATCCTACAGGGTTCTCCTGTCCTCTGACGACCTCTGCGTAGCTGCGCTGGTCCTGCTGTTGGGCCCTGTGGAGTGGAGGGGGGCCAGGTCTGGGCCGTGGGGCTTCCTCTCTGGTCTGGTAGGGGTGGTGGTCTGGTGCGGGGTAGCAGGCTGGGCCCGGTCCGGTCTGGCTAAGCCGATGGAAGTGGTGATGCTCTGGTGGTGGGTGGGGCCTGTGGGGTGCGCTGGGTCTGGTGTGGCGTTGAAGGGGCCTGGGCTCCTTGGTGGTGTAGTGGTCTGGTAGGGGTCTCTGGGGCTCCTTGTTGGTGCAGTGGTCTGGTAGGGGTCTCTGGGGCTCCTTGTTGGTGCAGTGGTCTGGTAGGGGTCTCTGGGGCTCCTTGTTGGTGCAGTGGTCTGGTAGGGGTCTCTGGGGCTCCTTGTTGGTGCAGTGGTCTGGTAGGGGTCTCTGGGGCTCCTTGGTGGTGCTGTGGTCTGGTAGGGGTCTCTGGGGCTCCTTGGTGGTGCAGTGGTCTGGTAGGGGTCTCTGGGGCTCCTTGGTGGTGCAGTGGTCTGGTAGGGGTCTCTGGGGCTCCTTGGTGGTGCAGTGGTCTGGTAGGGGTCTCTGGGGCTCCTTGGTGGTGCAGTGGTCTGGTAGGGGTCTCTGGGTGGTCCTCTGTCCAGTGCGGCATGGGGTGTTTGTCTACCAAGTGCCACGCCTGTTAGAGACTTGGCAAACATCCTGTATGCTTCCTCAGGTGGGAGTGGTCGTGCAGATGCTCTGGGGTGATTGTTGGGTGGTGAGCAACGTGTACGTTCAGGAGTAGGCCACACCCTCTGGTGAAGTCAGCGTTGACTTTCTGAATGGTACGGGGATGGAAGTCTTTGCGGGGCAGCAGAGTGGAGATGGATGATGTGGGAGCTGTGGAACCACTCAGAGGCCCTCTCTGCTACTCTGTTGACCAGGCTGCCTACTCTCTCCTGCTCCTCTCTCTGCTACTCTGTTGACCAGGCTGCCTACTCTCTCCTGCTCCCCTCTCTGCTACTCTGTTGACCAGGCTGCCTACTCTCTCCTGCTCCTCTCTCTGCTACTCTGTTGACCAGGCTGCCTACTCTCTCCTGCTCCTCTCTCTGCTACTCTGTTGACCAGGCTGCCTACTCTCTCCTGCTCCTCTCTCTGCTACTCTGTTGACCAGGCTGCATACTCTCTCCTGCTCCTCTCTCTGCTACTCTGTTGACCAGGCTGCCTACTCTCTCCTGCTCCTCTCTCTGCTACTCTGTTGACCAGGCTGTCTACTCTCTCCTGCTCCTCTCGCAGGTTGTTGGTGCCGGTGTGAATAATAATGTGGCCTGGTGTGTCAAAGTCAGGCTGGGACAGGAAGTGGTGTGCCAAAGTCAGGCTGGGACAGGAAGTGGAGTGGATCCTGTGTTTTTGGGCACCATATTTTGCACACCTTGTGTTGTGGGAAGAGTTTATCCTCTTGGATGAATTTCCCATTTGAGTCAATGAGGATGGCCACCTCAGTGGGTTTTACCAGAGTAGTGCGTTTACGGTCTGGGGCTGGACTACACAGGGCCTGTGTACATGGAGGGGTGTCTGGGGCTGGGGTACACAGGGCCTGTGTACATGGAGGGGTGTCTGGGGCTGGGGTACACAGGGCCTATATACATGGAGGGGTGTCTGGCGCTGGGGTACACAGGGCCTGTGTACATGGAGGGGTGTCTGGGGCTGGGGTACACAGGGCCTGTGTACATGGAGGGATGTGTGGGGTTGTGTCAGGGGGGCCAGAGAGCTTCTCTCTGTAGTAGGTGTCTCCATGTGAGCCTCCTTGTTGACTGGGGGTGTGGGTAAAGCGTTGTCGGTTTGGGGGGGGGGGGGGGGGGGGTTGTGGGTCAGTGGGGGTGTTAGTGATGGTGAGGGGCTGCAGCTTCTCTCTGGGAGTGTCTACAGTCTGTTCTCTGTGCTGTAGCACCCTCTTGATGACAGACAACTCCTTTGCCATCTCCTCCTTTACCTGCACCAGCTCTCTCCTCATGGTGACCTTTACCTCCTCAAGAGCTGTGGTCAGGCTCTCTCCTCATGGTGGCCTTTACCTCCTCCAGTGCTGTGGTAAGGCTCTCTCCTCATGGTGGCCTTTACCTCCTCCAGAGCTGTGGTAAGGCTCTCTCCTCATGGTGGCCTTTACCTCCTCCAGAGCTGTGGTAAGACTCTCTCCTCATAGTGACCTTTACCTCCTCAAGCGCTGTGGTAAGGCTCTCTCCTCATGGTGACCTTTACCTCCTCCAGCGCTGTGGTAAGGCTCTCTCTCAGCTCCTGGACAGAGTTCTTCAGCTGGGTCCTGCACTGGTTGATCTGGTCCTGTGGAAGCTCTGTGTCTGAGCTGGTGGTGGTGTAGCTGGGGGGCTGCTCCTTCAGCTCAGTAACCCATACCTCTAACTGCTCTCTGTCTCTTCTCTCTCTCTCTCTCTCTCTCTCTCTCTGTCTCTCTGTCTGTCTCTCTGTCTCTCTCTCTGTCTCTCTCTCTGTCTCTCCCTCCCTCTCTCTCTTCTCTTTCTCTCTCTCTCTCTCTCCCTGTCTTTCTGTCTCTCTGTCTGTCTCTCTCTGTCTCTCTCTGTCTCTGTCTTTCTGTCTCTCTCTCTGTCTCTCTGTCTCTCTGTCTCTCTCTCTCTAAATGTTACTTATATGTTCTTTATTTGTCAATTGTTCCTCTTCCCATGGGAAAATACCTGTGAAGTTAGGTAGAACATTGTTGTGAACATGATTAAAAAGCCTTTGGGCTAAATGTCTGAAGGCTATTAAAATCAAATCATATTTTAACCTGTTTGGCGTGCAAGCCCGACGTCGGTACACTTATGACAAAAGCCACTGTTCACACATTAACAAGTCCAAGACACCAGATGAAAGGTACACATCTTGTGAATCAAGCCAACATGTCCGATTTTTTAAATGTTTTACAGGGAAGACACAATATGTAAGTCTATTAGCTAACCACGTTAGCAAAAGACACCACTATTTTTACTCCATCAGTTTTTTACTACATCAGTAGCTATCACAAATTCGACCAAATAAAGATATAAATAGCCACTAACCAAGAAACAACTTCATCAGATGACAGTCTGATAACGTATTTATTGTATAGCATATGTTTTGTTAGAAAAATGTGCGTATTTCAGGTATAAATCATAGTTTACATTGCAGCTACAGTCAGAAATTGCAGACAGAAAAATTACAGACACCAACGCCAAATAACTAAATACTCATCATAAAACATTTCTGAAAAATACATAGTGTACAGCAATT
This sequence comes from Salvelinus fontinalis, assembly GCF_029448725.1. Taxonomy (NCBI): domain Eukaryota; kingdom Metazoa; phylum Chordata; class Actinopteri; order Salmoniformes; family Salmonidae; genus Salvelinus; species Salvelinus fontinalis. Next base: position 44,316,465 of record NC_074684.1, on the reverse strand, counting down.
GAAAGACAGGCATCTTGTGATTCCAGACAATATTTCCAATTTATCAAGTGTTTTACAGCGAAAACACAATGTGGCGTTATATTAGCTTAGCACAATAGCAAACATAACAACAGCATTGATTCAAGGCAAAAATAGCTATAACGTATAAACCACCAAAATATATTAATTGTTTCACTAACCTTCTCAGAATTCTTCAGATGACAGTCCTGTAACATCATATTACACAATGCAGTTGTGTTTGTTCGAAAATGTGCATATTTAGCGGCACAAATCGTGCTTATACAATGAGAATAGTGTCCATAACGTCAAGAAATCTGTCTGGCGCCATCTTGTAAAGGCACCTTTTCTTATCGAATACTATTCATAAACTTGACTAAAAAAAGACAGGTTGGACAGCAATTGAAAGACAAATTAGTTCTTAATGCAATCGCTGAATTACATTTTTAAAATGAACCTTACTGCGCAATACAGGCTGCGATAACGCAAGGCTACACTGCAGGAAATGGCGTCTTATGCATTTGACATTTTTCAACAGAACAATGAATTATCAGCATAAATAGTCATACTTTTAGATGAACTCCCATCAGAATCTTGGGAAATGTGTCCTTTGTCCAAAAGAATCGTTGCTAGGTTGGAGAACGTCGTCTTAGTAGTAAACAATAGCCATGTGGGCCAGAAATACCCAACTTCCTACAACGTCACGAAAATAAATACCCGAAAATCGCAATATACTGACATAAACTGATATAATTCGGTTTAAAATAATAACATTACGATGTCTTCAACACCTGTATCGAATAAAAACAGAGCCGGATATATCTAGGAGCTAATACGGGAGCTTCTAAAATGACATGCCAAGACCCTTCCTGCGTCAGAGCGAAGAGTGGAAAGATGGGACACTTCGGTTCCAAGCAATTTATAACCTTTGGGACCTACGTAGAAACTCCATTTCAACTCTCCCTATTCGCTGACACCCAGTGGAAGGCGTATGCAGTGCATCTCAACCAATAGAGGACAGGCAAATTAATACACAGGTCTCAGAACAGCCAGCAGAATTTGGCATTCTCACATACACATAGGAAAGAAGTCCAGTTCTGTTTCACCCACAGATATAATTCAAATGGTTTTAGAAACTAGAGAGTGTTTTCTATCCAATAGTAATAATAATATGCATATTGTACGAGCAAGAATTGAGTATGAGGCCTTTTTGAAATGGGCACCTTTTATCTGGCTACTCAATACTGCCCCTTGAGCCCAAAGAGGTTAATGGTTGTGTCCACAGATTTGCAGATGTTATCGCAGGCGCAGAGAAATGCTTGTTTTCCTGGGTAAAACAGTATGTAAACATTATTAATGAAGTGACCAGTGTTCAACGACTCTCTGTACATAACGCAGCAGTCTCTAAGGTGCAGGGTAGAGCACCGGGCCGTCTAGAACAGGGACTGAGAAGGCTAGTGATGGCCGTTTAACAGTCTGATGGCCTGGAGATAGAAGCTGTTTCTCAGTCTCTCGGGTCCTAGCTTTGAAGCAGCTGTACTGTCTCCTTCTAGATGGTAGCGGGGTGGACAGGCCACGGCTTCGGTGGCTGTATTACTAAGACAGACTGTGTTAACAGCATTTAAGTCTTTACTTTACTATATGAATTATTCATACAGGGTGATCTATCTTCCATACAGTAGGTATTTGATACCAGGGGCGGCAGGGTAGCCTAGTGGTTAGAGCGTTGGGCTAGTAACCGAAAGGTTGCAAGTTCAAATCCCCGAGCTGACAAGGTACAAATCTGTCGTTCTGCCCCTGAACAAGGCAGTTAACCCACTGATCCTAGGCCGTCATTGAAATATAAGAGTTTGTTCTTAACTGACTTGCCTAGTTAAATAAAAAATAAATAAAAAGTTAAATGTAAGTCGCTCTGGATAAGAGCGTCTGCTAAATGACTAAAATGTACATGTACATACTACCTCAATAAGCCTGACTAACAGGTGTCTGTATATAGCCTTGCTACTCTTTTTTCAAATGTCTTTTTACTGTTGTTTTATTTCTTTACACACACACACACACACACACACACACACACACACACACACACACACACACACACACATATACCTTTTTTTCGCACCATTGGTTAGAGCCTGTAAGTAAGCATTTCACTGTTGTATTCGGCGCACGTGACAAATAGACTTTGATTTGATTTGGTGCAGAACTTTAAAAAAACCTTTGTTATCCTGATTATAACCTTTGATCCCATTTGTTCCTCTCTGTAGGAGAACGTTACAGACATTGTTGTAAGGAGGCCGTGCTGTGCAGAGTAGCTTACAGTACGTAGCCAATCACAATGTTCTGAATATGTCCATGCTTCAAGATTAAGATTTGGGCACCAGGTTTTGATTCCAGCAAAATGTTCAATTTGAAAGCGATTTGATCCCAGGGTGTGAAGAATAGATTGATGGTGAATGTGAGGATTTATGATTTATCTATTTATTTTGATGCTGAAAAAGCAGGTACTGTAAGTCCAGTACAGTCCTCGTCAATTAAATTCAAAAAAACCACAACAGCACTGAAGTGTGAAAAAAAAATAGTTTGACAGGAGGAAATGTCTTCGCCAGCAGCAAAAGCATCTTTAGTCACAGCCAGCAGGCTTCGGGCGGTTTCTCTCTTGTGTCCAATCCATCTGGGGCAGTCTAGAGGTCATGGGTGGCAGACCACGGTAAGTAAGAACCAAGCCTTCAGCTGCCCTCTGACGAACCACAGTCTTTAATCAGCACTGGACTGTGTCAGTCGGTGAGAGTAGTTGACATGGAGAGAATAGCTCTGGTCAGGGTTGGGGTTGTCATGCTGGTTTGATGTAGAATCAGGAAGGAATCCAAAGGTGGGGACTGGTAAAATATCCCTTGTGTTATATTTCTTTTAGGCACCCGGTTCTAATGGAATTTAAATCAAAGATTCAGAATCCACTCAGTTCTGGAGGCAGCAGCATGTCCTTGAGGCCCTCGACAGTCAGCTTTAATAAAATGATATTCATACCACTTACACCACATACACAAAGACCTGTGGCTTATGGTCCCAAATTGAATGTGGAACATTCCATTGACTTTAAATATGGGTGATGGCACGTGTGACGACCATGAAATAACGGGTTCTGTCCTGTGACTAGATGAAGAGAGCAGGATTTAACACACTGTGACAGAGCTGTTCTTTATACTGTCTACACCACCACTGATCTAGTCTTTATGGAATAGAACCACCACTAATCTAGTCTTTATAGAATAGAACCATCACTAATCTAGTCTTTATAGAATAGAACCACCACTGATCTAGTCTTTATGGAATAGAACCACCACTAATCTAGTCTTTATAGAATAGAACCACCACTAATCTAGTCTTTATAGAATAGAACCACCACTGATCTAGTCTTTATGGAATAGAACCACCACTAATCTAGTCTTTATGGAATAGAACCACCACTGATCTTGCCTTTATAGAATAGAACCACAACTGATCTAGTCTTTATAGAATAGAACCACAACTGATCTAGTCTTTATAGAATAGAACCACAACTGATCTAGTCTTTATAGAATAGAATCACCACTGATCTAGTCTTTATAGAATAGAACCACAACTGATCTAGTCTTTATAGAATAGAATCACCACTGATCTAGTCTTTACGGAATAGAACCACCACTAATCTAGTCTTTATAGAATAGAACCACCACTGATCTAGTCTTTATGGAATAGAACCACCACTAATCTAGTCTTTATAGAATAGAACCACCACTGATCTAGTCTTTACGGAATAGAACCACTACTGATCTAGTCTTTATAGAATAGAACCACCACTGATCTAGTCTTTATAGAATAGAACCACAACTGATCTAGTCTTTATAGAATAGAATCACCACTGATCTAGTCTTTACGGAATAGAACCACTACTGATCTAGTCTTTATGGAATAGAACCACCACTAATCTAGTCTTTATAGAATAGAACCACCACTGATCTAGTCTTTATGGAATAGAACCACCACTGATCTAGTCTTTATAGAATAGAACCACCACTGATCTAGTCTTTATAGAATAGAATCATCACTGATCTAGTCTTTATAGAATAGAACCACCACTGATCTAGTCTTTATAGAATAGAATCATCACTGATCTAGTCTTTACGGAATAGAATCACCACTGATCTAGTCTTTACGGAATAGGATCACCACTGATCTAGTCTTTATAGAATAGAATCATCACCTATCTAGTCTGTATGGAATAGAATCATCACAGCCATATTACTCATTAGGTATGCCCCTAGTTCTCTTCTAGACAGCAATTTTATGTTCTTAATCCAGGGGCATACATTGTGTGATTACTTCCATCTTTAATTCCTTCTTTCCTAAATTCCTTCCATTATTTATTCCTTCTTTCCTTCCTTCCTCTCAGTGATATCCTGATTGTATTGTTGAATGGGACTCTGCTTCTCAGTGATATCCTGATTGTATTGTTGAATGGGACGCTGCTTCTCAGTGATATCCTGATTGTATTGTTGAATGGGACTCTGCTTCTCAGTGATATCCTGATTGTATTGTTGAATGGGACTCTGCTTCTCAGTGATATCCTGATTGTATTGTTGAATGGGACTCTGCTTCTCAGTGATATGGTGCCATGAGTGTGTACATAATGGATATCTTCCCATTGTGCCGAGTTCCAGCTAAGCAGAATGCAGGAAACCCTGATTTGTGAGACCGAATTATATTTCTTAGTTTTTCAGTAATAGTTGAATTTAGAACCAGTCTGAATATGGTTTGGTCCTAAAATACAAGAATTAGGATCTGTGTTTCAGCATTGTTTTCCCATTCCCCAAACTAATAAATGTAGTCTTTGCATCAGTGTAAATGCTATGTAAATGTGGCCATTCCGAAAAGTTTTTTAACTCATCACATAAGCAGATGTAGCCCCGTCAGATCAGATGTAGCCCCGTCAGATCAGATGTAGCCCCGTCAGATCAGATGTAGCCCCGTCAGATCAGATGTAGCCCCGTCAGATCAGATGTAGCCCCGTCAGATCAGATCAGGCTCCGTCAGATCAAATGTAGCCCCGTCAGATCAGATGTAGCCCCGTCAGATCAGATGTAGCCCCGTCAGATCAGATCAGGCTCCGTCAGATCAGATGTAGCCCCGTCAGATCAGATGTAGCCCCGTCAGATCAGATGTAGCCCCGTCAGATCAGATCAGGCTCCGTCAGATCAGATGTAGCCCCGTCAGATCAGATCAGGCCCCGTCAGATCAGATGTAGCCCCGTCAGATCAGATGTAGCCCCGTCAGATCAGATCAGGCTCCGTCAGATCAGATGTAGCCCCGTCAGATCAGATCAGGCCCCGTCAGATCAGATCAGGCCCCGTCAGACCAGATGTAGCCCCGTCAGATCAGATCAGGCCCCGTCAGACCAGATGTAGCCCCGTCAGATCAGATGTAGCCCCGTCAGGTCAGATGTAGCCCCGTCAGATCAGATGTAGCCCCGTCAGAGCAGATGTAGCCCCGTCAGATCAGATCAGGCCCCGTCAGATCAGATGTAGCCCCGTCAGATCAGATGTAGCCCCGTCAGACCAGATGTAGCCCCGTCAGATCGGATGTAGCCCCGTCAGATCAGATGTAGCCCCGTCAGATCAGATGTAGCCCCGTCAGATCAGATCAGGCTCCGTCAGATCAGATGTAGCCCCGTCAGATCAGATGTAGCCCCGTCAGATCGGATGTAGCCCCGTCAGATCAGATGTAGCCCCGTCAGATCAGATCAGGCCCCGTCAGATCAGATCAGGCCCCGTCAGACCAGATGTAGCCCCGTCAGATCAGATCAGGCCCCGTCAGACCAGATGTAGCCCCGTCAGATCAGATGTAGCCCCGTCAGGTCAGATGTAGCCCCGTCAGATCAGATGTAGCCCCGTCAGAGCAGATGTAGCCCCGTCAGATCAGATCAGGCCCCGTCAGATCAGATGTAGCCCCGTCAGATCAGATGTAGCCCCGTCAGACCAGATGTAGCCCCGTCAGATCGGATGTAGCCCCGTCAGATCAGATGTAGCCCCGTCAGATCAGATGTAGCCCCGTCAGATCAGATCAGGCTCCGTCAGATCAGATGTAGCCCCGTCAGATCAGATGTAGCCCCGTCAGATCGGATGTAGCCCCGTCAGATCAGATGTAGCCCCGTCAGATCAGATGTAGCCCCGTCAGATCAGATGTAGCCCCGTCAGATCAGATGTAGCCCCGTCAGATCAGATGTAGCCCCGTCAGATCAGATCAGGCTCCGTCAGATCAGATGTAGCCCCGTCAGATCAGATGTAGCCCCGTCAGATCAGATCAGGCCCCGTCAGATCAGATGTAGCCCCGTCAGATCGGATGTAGCCCCGTCAGATCAGATCAGGCCCCGTCAGATCAGATGTAGCCCCGTCAGATCGGATGTAGCCCCGTCAGATCAGATCAGGCCCCGTCAGATCAGATGTAGCCCCGTCAGATCAGATGTAACCCCGTCAGATCAGATGTAGCCCCGTCAGATCGGATGTAGCCCGTCAGATCAGATGTAGCCCCGTCAGATCAGATGTAGCCCCGTCAGATCAGATCAGGCCCCGTCAGATCAGATGTAGCCCCGTCAGATCAGATCAGGCTCCGTCAGATCAGATGTAGCCCCGTCAGATCAGATGTAGACCCGTCAGATCAGATGTAGCCCCGTCAGATCAGATGTAGCCCCGTCAGATCAGATGTAGCCCCGTCAGATCAGATGTAGCCCCGTCAGATCAGATGTAGCCCCGTCAGATCAGATGTAGCCCCGTCAGATCAGATGTAGCCCCGTCAGATCAGGCCCCGTCAGATCAGATGTAGCCCCGTCAGATCAGATCAGGCTCCGTCAGATCAGATGTAGCCCCGTCAGATCAGGCCCCGTCAGATCAGATGTAGCCCCGTCAGATCGGATGTAGCCCCGTCAGATCAGATCAGGCTCCGTCAGATCAGATGTAGCCCCGTCAGATCAGATCAGGCTCCGTCAGATCAGATGTAGCCCCGTCAGATCAGATGTAGCCCCGTCAGTGAACATGGAACTGTTCAACTCAATCAGTAGCTGCCAGAGTAATGTTACACCCAACATTCTGTTGTTGTGCCCAGGCCAGTTCAGCCACATCAGCCTGGGCCAGTATTCAGGCCAGTTCAGCCACCTCAGCCTGGGCCAGGATTGAGGCCAGTTCAGCCACCTCAGCCTGGGCCAGGATTCAGGCCAGTTCAGCCACCTCAGCCTGGGCCAGGATTCAGGCCAGTTCAGCCACCTCAGCCTGGGCCAGGATTCAGGCCAGTTCAGCCACCTCAGCCTGGGCCACGATTCAGGCCAGTTCAGCCACCTCAGCCTGGGCCAGGATTCAGGCCAGTTCAGCCACCTCCGCCTGGGCCAGGATTCAGGCCAGTTTAGCCACCTCCACCTGTGCCAGGATTCAGGCCAGTTTAGCCACCTCCACCAGGATTCAGGCCAGTTCATCCACCTCTGCCAGGATCCAGGCCAGTTCAGCCACTGCCACCAGGATCCAGGCCAGTTCAGCCACCTCAGCCTGGGCCGGGATTCAGGCCAGTTCAGCCACCTCAGCCTGGGCCAGGATTCAGGCCAGTTCAGCCACCTCCGCCTGGGCCAGGATTCAATCCGATAGCTCTTTGTCAGCAACGTGCCTTTTTGAAGGCGATTTCTGATTGAGTCTGCAGCATTTGAAGTAAATCCCATCGCTGGTGGATCCCTATCCTTGTTTGGGTGAGGAACACCCCAGGGTGAATCAGCAGTTCAATTTTGACCATGAATCACAACAGTAGTCCTGTGTTGACAGACTGACTCCTCGTCCGCCTCTTGTTACAGTACCTCTGTCTGGCATATTAACTCTACAGGCTCTATGACCCACACTGAGCGTTTAGTACTGTACCTCTGTCTGGCATATTAACTCTACAGGCTCTATGACCCACACTGAGCGTTTAGTACTGTACCTCTGTCTGGCCTTGGTTGACCTCAGAGCAGCAAGCTGAGCCGATGCTGACTTTTCCTGGTCGAGCACTGCATTACTGTCCCAAACGGTCCCCTATATAGTGCACTACTTTTGACAATGTCCCATAATGCACTATGTAGGGAATAGGGTGTCATTTTGGACATAGGCCTATGACTTTGAGGATGCTGACTTCCCCTGGTCTAACCCGTTGACTTTGGGACAGGAGGAGAGTGGACCACTGCAGCAACGACGAAAACAAATCTGAATCAACGACAACAGCTTCCAGCAAAAAAAGCTGTTTGAAGTATAGACCTTTTGTATTGGATAGTGGTTCCCAGCACCACATCAACACAGTCCAAACAACAGAAAACATCAGGCCTCAGAAATGACTTGCTGCAAAGATATAGATTGTCCGCCACTGTTATCAGCCCTGGTCTCTCATACAGCCTACAGTGTTCACTGTCAGTGTGGCTCATAGAACCTTTAGTGTTCACTGTCAGTGTGGCTCATAGAACATGTAGTGTTCACTGTCAGTGTGGCTCATAGAACCTGAAGTGTTCACTGTCAGTGTGGCTCATAGAACATGTAGTGTTCACTGTCAGTGTGGCTCATAGAACCTGAAGTGTTCACTGTCAGTGTGGCTCATAGAACCTGTAGTGTTCACTGTCAGTGTGGCTCATAGAACCTGTAGTGTTCACTGTCAGTGTGGCTCATAGAACCTGAAGTGTTCACTGTCAGTGTTGCTCATAGAACCTGTAGTGTTCACTGTCAGTGTGGCTCATAGAACCTGAAGTGTTCACTGTCAGTGTGGCTCATACAGCCTACAGTGTTCACTGTCAGTGTGGCTCATAGAACCTGAAGTGTTCACAGTCAGTGTGGCTCATACAGCCTACAGTGTTCACTGTCAGTGTGGCTCATAGAACCTGTAGTGTTCACTGTCAGTGTGGCTCAGAGAACCTGTAGTGTTCACTGTCAGTGTGGCTCATAGAACCTGTAGTGTTCACTGTCAGTGTGGCTCATAGAACCTGTAGTGTTCACTGTCAGTGTGGCTCATAGAACCTGTAGTGTTCACTGTCAGTGTGGCTCATAGAACCTGTAGTGTTCACTGTCAGCGTGGCTCATAGAACCTGAAGTGTTCACTGTCAGTGTGGCTCATAGAACCTGAAGTGTTCACTGTCAGTGTGGCTCATAGAACCTGTAGTGTTCACTGTCAGTGTGGCTCATAGAACCTGAAGTGTTCACTGTCAGTGTGGCTCATAGAACCTGTAGTGTTCACTGTCAGTGTGGCTCATATAACCTGAAGTGTGCACTGTCAGTGTGGCTCATAGAACCTGTAGTGTTCACTGTCAGTGTGGCTCATAGAACCTGTAGTGTTCACTGTCAGTGTGGCTCATAGAACCTGTAGTGTTCACTGTCAGTGTGGCTCATAGAACCTGAAGTGTTCACTGTCAGTGTGGCTCATAGAACCTGAAGTGTTCACTGTCAGTGTGGCTCATAGAACCTGTAGTGTTCACTGTCAGTGTGGCTCATAGAACCTGTAGTGTTCACTGTCAGTGTGGCTCATAGAACCTGAAGTGTTCACTGTCAGTGTGGCTCATAGAACCTGTAGTGTTCACTGTCAGTGTGGCTCTTAGAACCTGTAGTGTTCACTGTCAGTGTGGCTCATAGCGTCCCACTGCATTGCACCTGACACTGAAGCACATGCATCAAGCGTGCACACACACACACACACACACACACACACACCACACACCACACACCACACACCACACACACCATAACTCACTGAGATTGGATTGGTCATTTGGCTGCGGAGTACCCTCTCGTGCCCCCTCCTCTTTTCCGTCTCTCTCGTTGGCTCTCATTCTTTCCTGTCTTTCTTTAGGAGCCTCCCTCCTCTCATCACCTTCATCACAGCCATCTTGCCAGGGTCCTATAGTGAACTGAGTAGAGCTCAAGGTTAAATCCTATTCATTCATTTTATTTCTCTCTTCACCTTTTTGCACTCAAGTGACATCTGGCATAAAACCTATGGAATTATCTAGAAATTCACAGGGTAAACATGTATTTGGGTTAATGTTGCAATTTATAGCCCTTACAGTACAAGGAGGGTTATAAATCCTGATTTTTAGTGTCTCTCAACTATATATAAACAGAGTACATGTTGTCATGGGGATTCATCAATAAATGCTTCCTATATAAACAGAGTACCTGTTGTCATGGGGATTCATCAATAAATGCTTCCTATATAAACAGAGTACCTGTTGTCATGGGGATTCATCCTCCTCCTGTGAAACATGATCTAGGTGTGAGCTTAAGGTCATCTAAAAATGACCTTCCAATATAAACATGTTCGGGATTTCACGTAAATACATGTTTATGAGTTTCTTTATTGTTTCCGCCATGAAAGAAAATACAATACACACCCTGCATGTTCTCTTGTAAATTGAATGTTCCTCAGGTAAATGTCTGTCTGGTCAAAAGTAATGCACTATACAGGGGGGAAGGCTGCCGTTTGGGACACTGCCGTCTTAGATGATGAAGTGTGAACAGAAAGCACCAAACGACAGGACATCTAACCGTGACAATCACTCACTGATATACAACATATGATGGGAGAAACAGTAACAAATTCCACTGTCAATTCATGTAGAGAGAAAGAGAGATGAATCCTAGAGTGAGTGATGTTCTGTATCATGTTATGCCTAGAGCTTGGAGCCGAGGTTTGGAGGGTTTATAGAGTGACTGTGTGCATTCACAGGAATGAGAACCGACCTACACACTGAAGAACGGAAGGCCTACTGCCCAAATGTCTGTATTTGAGCTTAATGATTATTTATTGCAAAATAAAACACTATAGAAAAAGAAAATGTTAAATGAAGTCGAGGAAGCTCTGAACTACTTATTGATAGCTGGATCATTTTGTGAGGTTACGGTTGAGAGTGATACAGTTTGAGACGTACAAATATTATAGGTCCCGCCACAAAGAAATTCTAACCTCTGTAAGGGTAATGGTGAGAGGTTAGCATGGCTTGGGGGTATGATATAAAATGCTAACCTCCCCTGTTATTGTAATGGGGAGAGGTTAGCATGTCTTGGAGTTATGATATAAAATGTTAACCTCCCCTGTTATTGTAATGGTGAGAGGTTAGCGTGTCTTAGGGGTATGATATAAAATGCTAACCTCCCCTGGTATTGTAATGGTGAGAGGTTAGCATGTCTTGGGGGTATGATATAAAATGCTAACCTCCCATGTTATTGTAATGGTGAGAGGTTAGCATGTCTTGGGGGTATGATATAAAATGCTAACCTCCCCTGTTATTGTAATGGTGAGAGGTTAGCATGTCTTGGGGGTATGATATAAAATGCTAACCTCCCCTGTTATTGTAATGGTGAGAGGTTAGCATGTCTTGGAGGTATGATATAAAATGCTAACCTCCCCTGTCATTGTAATGGTGAGAGGTTAGCATGTCTTGGATGTATGATATAAAATGCTAACCTCCCCTGTTATTGTAATGGTGAGAGGTTAGCATGTCTTGGATGTATGATATAAAATGCTAACCTCCCCTGTTATTGTAATGGTGAGAGGTTAGCATGTCTTGGATGTATGATATAAAATGCTAACCTCCCCTGTTATTGTAATGGTGAGAGGTTAGCATGTCTTGGGGGTAGGATATAAAATGCTAATCTCCCCTGTTATTGTAATGGTGAGAGGTTAGCATGGCTTGGGGGTATGATATAAAATGCTAACCTCCCCTGTTATTGTAATGGTGAGCGGTTAGCATGTCTTGGGGGTATGATATAAAATGCTAACCTCCCCTGTTATTGTAATGGTGAGCGGTTAGCGTGTCTTAGGGTATGATATATGTGCGTCTGTAACTTTCTCACTCATCATTATTCACAATTCATTCAGGATTATCCGTAATCATGGTATCATCCACATTAATGTAGAAGTGTTTAGAAAATATATTATATTCTTATTTACAATAAAAGTGACTCCAAAATGACACAATACATTATTTACCATTAATTTCTATTGGGCACAAAATAATCTGAAACACAATGAAAACAAACCTCAAATGCATCCAACAAGTTTGTAGAGTCACAGGCTTGATGTAGTCATTGCGTTCATTGCGTTCTCGGAATACGGGAACAAATATGTAACTTTTTACTACTTTAATACACATATAAGTGAATTTATCCCAATACTTTTGGTCCCTAAAAAAGGTGGGACTATGTACAAAAAAGTGCTGTAATTTCTAAATGGTTTATGAAAACACCCTCAATTTAATTCTGACAGTCTACACTTGCACCGCATAGTCATCGTATAATTTCAAATCCAAAGTGCTGGAGTACGGAGCCAAAACTGAGTGATTCCTTCCTACTCCTCCATAGGATAATAGATATAACTATTTCATGTCAAGGATTTAACTTCAAACTGCAACAACAACCACAAAAAAACCTCACATACTCCACACCAACTTCTCCACAATATAAAAAGACATTCTATGCTACAAGGACATTTTCCTCCCGTTGCTTTCTTTGTGCAAGTCAATCACTCTGTTACCCTTGGATTGTTACCCTTGGACTGGCAGAGAATTGTATGTTCTGTCTGATGAGCAGGACATATATACTGGGGGGGTGGAATGATGATGTCGTCAAGGCCTCAGTCCAGGACAATGCTGCCTCTGTCTGTTCGCTCATATTACTGGGCCTGGATAGAAAAACAAGCTGATGGTATAGGATACAGTATCTCTGTCTCTCACTCTAATGTACTGTGAAATCTTTCAAACGAGCTACTTTGAAATTGGAGCTCAATTTTCAGAAGGAGATGAGCTGTTAAAGCACAAAATGACCACGTGAAGGCAAGGGGGGGATGAAACATAATGCTATTATTACTGTTATGGTTAACCTGGATCATGACATGGAGATGGGGTTTGAATTGCGAATTGAATTGAGAGAAGAGAGAGAGAGAGAGATACACACAGAGAGAGAGAGAGAGATACACACACACACACAGAGAGAGAGATATACACACACACACACACACACACACACACAGAGAGAGAGAGAGATATACACACACACACACAGAGAGAGAGGGAGATATACACACACACACACACAGAGATACACACACACGCACACACACAGAGAGAGAGAGAGATACACACACAGAGAGAGAGAGAGATACACACACACACACACACACACACACACACACACACACACACACACACACACACACACACACACACACACACACACACACACACACACACACACACACACAGAGAGAGAGATATATACGCACACAGAGAGAGACAGAGAGACAGGGAGAGGGAGAAATCATTAAGGTGGCCAGGCCAAAGCTGTACTATGTACTCTGTGGATATAGATGGAATAAGAGGCTGGGGGACAGCATGGGGGGCAGGGTATCTGGGGGACTGGAGGGCAGGGACTCTGGGGGGCTGGAGGGAGCCCTGGAGGGCAGGGTCTCTGGGGGACTGGAGGGAGCCCTGGAGGGCAGGGTCTCTGGGGGGCTGGAGGGAGCCCTGGAGGGCAGGGACTCTGGGGGGCTGGAGGGAGCCCTGGAGGACAGGGACTCTGGGGGGCTGGAGGGAGCCCTGGAGGGCAGGGTCTCTGGGGGACTGGAGGGAGCCCTGGAGGGCAGGGACTCTGGGGGCCTAGATGAGCAGGGGTCATGGGGGCAGGTGATCTGGGGGGCAGGGATCCGGGGGGCAGCTCCCATTCTACAATACTTTCCTCAAGCAAAAACCATGCAAGTCCAGCAATTCTATGTTTATTCTGTGTCCAGCAATTCAGTGTTTATTTAGTGTGTTAGTGTGATATCTGTCAGAGCTGCTAGGAGTACTGGGTGGAGGAGTCAAGCGCAGAGAGCAGTTATTTCAGAACGTGGATTTACTTCCTTTAGACAGGGAAAACAATCATGCCCAAAACACACGGGCGCATGAAAATAATAGTCCAAAACACACACGACTAACTGTCCGGAAAATATAGAACCCACATAAAATCCAACACCAAATAACAGAGAACAAGCCCGCACAAAAGCCAGCGGGCCCACTGCCCTTAAATAACCTACCCCCAAAACTAAACTCAAAACAGGTGCACCCAATCAGCCCAAACTAACAGAAACAAAAAGAAGGGAATCGATGGCAGCTAGTAGGCCGGTGACGACGACCGCCGAGCGCCGCCCGAACAGGAAGAGGCACCATCTTCTGCGGGATTCGTGACAGCATCTGTGTAACAGGGGAGGCTCCTCAGAGGAGGAAGGGGACGACAATCCCACTCAGTGAATTTCAGAAACATAAAATATTGAAATATTTCGTAAAGTTTTTCGATACGACTATATTAAATATAATCCCATCACCAAATAATTTATTTAAACACACTGTTTTGCAATGAAGGTCTCCAGTTGTCTCAACAGCACTCTGTAGGGTAGCACCATGGTGTAGCCGGAGGACAGCTAGTTTCCGTCCTCCTCGGGGTACATTGACTTCAATACAAAGCCTAGGAGGCTCATGGTTCTCACCCTCTTCCATAAACTTACACAGTAATTATGACAACTTCTGGAGGATGTCCTCCAACCTATCAGAGCTCTTGCAGTATGAACTGACATCGTCTCCATTCAATAAAAGGATCATAGAAAAAACCTAGTACCACACGTGTGATTTAGAAGCTTGGTGAGTTGGTGACATTGTTGGATAGATTGAGAGATTGAGCTAGTGAATAGTGATAGGTGAGCATTTTTTGGGATATTATTCTATTCGAATTAGTTTCTTCAAACTACAGGAGACGGAGCAGGTAGATTATATATTGTTTCTTGGTTTTAGAACTATATTTTTGTGTCGGGTTAGTGCAATGTATTTATATTTGCCTTGCTACCTTTAGTAGCAAGTAGCGTGCAGTTCTCTCTGCCAGACTAGCTAGCTAACTCTGACAACAATGTAGTGGATTTTTTGTTGTTGTTGAAGAACCACTTGCATTGCCTACATCAGAATCAAACTTCTGTGGAAAAAAAGTTGCACCGATCATGTAAATGGACAAAGGTCTGCGTATTCAAACTGCGCAACAACAACGAGAAGGTTAGAAGGTACAGGGATGTTCTCAAGCAGCTTATCGATTGTGTTTTCTTTGGGAGGAGAGCCACGCAAGAGTTGGCTAACAAGGCCAACTACAAGGAGCTTGCTGAGGTAGTTACGACGCTTTACTTGCTCAGCATTTGGAAGTTTCCCACTGTCTTTTATGGGATGTCGAAATCAATTCAGAATTATTTGATCGCTTCCGTTTGCGTCATCCATTAAAAGAGAGGTTGACGCGTGGCGAATGGCTGAAAACCAAAGACATCAGCTGTCGCTCGCAGTTGTCAGTTATCGTCAGGTATGTGGATGATCAGGGCTTTATCCACAAACGTTCCTTTGGGCTACTTTGATGTGTCAAGAGGACGAGATGCGCAGTCTGTGTTTGACTTTGTGAATTCCTGAGATGTCTGAGTTCAACTCCATGGAGAAACTTGTTGCCAAAAACCTACGATGGTGCTGCTGTATTGGAATGTATCTGCTATTTGTAATCCCACCCGTGTCACATCCTGTTCCCTGATTTAACAGGTGATGACCACTCCACTACCAGTGTCAACTCTCTCCTGATATGAACTGATTCCACGTCTCATGTGCCCTCTCATCCACTGGCACATTAAATGTTTCCTCTTCAAACACTGTGAGTGGACATGTCAATGTGCTCTGATTACTGCATGTAGAGTCAATCACGTACACTAATACAATCGCATTATTACATATCGATGTGATTTTAATCTTTGCTTGGACTAACTCATTCTTAAATCTGTTGTCTAACTGTGTTTTGTTCTTGTTTTTTTTGTTGTCTTCCCAGTCACATCTTGTCCTGCCCTCAGTGGAAGAACTGAGCTCTTCTCCAACACCATCCATCCATGTTGAGCCTGTCCTGCCCTGAAGCCTCTGAACACCTCAACTCATGCCTCATGCCCTCATTCAATCACTGATGTGATCCCTTCCCAACCCTGTGTAAGTAACCCTCTCATTTCCCATAATAGTGTACTATAAATGTCTTTATTAAATGTTTTAGGATAAAATTATGCATTTGACGTTTTTTTTTTAAACAATCCTTGTCGTCTCTGTGTGGTGGGCACCGTGGGTCCTCCCGTCCTACATTTTTCAAGTCACCAGCCTCCACTGCTCTGTAATAACCGATAATTACACATGAACTGCACCTCATTTGCAACTGGTCTAACTTCCTGGCCAGAAAAAAAGCATTTAACATATGTTTATGTGTCAAATACTGCCATCTGGTGGGACATGGACTAATGCATTACAAACAAGCTTAAAGTGGTTCTGTAGAACTAGTTCAGGTTCCATGGCCACTTATTGAGCGGTGGTAAAGCTGATGGATGGATATGGATAACTCTGTGTGTGTGTGTGTGGGGGTGTGGGTGTGGGTGTGGGTGTGGGTGTGGGTGTGGGGTGTGTGTCTGTGTCTGTGTCTGTGTCTGTGTCTGTGTCTGTGTCTGTGTGTCTGTGTGTGTGTGTGTGTGTCTGTGTGTGTGTGTGTGTGTGTGTGTGTGTCTGTGTGTGTGACTATAGATTATAGTCTTCACTGTGGAGGCTAACCGACCTGGGTTCAAATAGTATTCGTTACATTTTTTGAGTGTTGGATTGAGCCGAATGGGCAGATTCTACACTTGGAGGGAATAGAAATGCTATTTCAAACAGGTCTCTTCCTGTGTCGGACAGGAAGTAACACAACATGACCAAAAAGTACGACGGTAGAGTATTACTTTATTCATCTGAACTCGGGAAATTGTTTTATCACAGCATGCATCAACCATTTTTTTTAGTGTTTTACCTTTATTTAACCTTTATTTAACTAGGCAAGTTGGTTAAGAACAAATTCTTATTTTCAATGACGGCCTAGAAAAAGTAGGTTAACTGCCTTGTTCAGGGGCAGAACGGCAGATGTTTACCTTGTCAGCTCGGGGATTTGAATTTTGCAACCTTGCGGTTACTAGTCCAACTCTCTAACCACTAGGCTACCCTGCCGCCTCAATCAATCAATGACTTATAATGAAAGGAGACACACAACAATGACCAACACATGATAAAAAAAAACAACACACATTTAAGACACAAAGAATAGTCTGATTCAAGTGTTGTTTTCTATCTTACTCTTGGGAAAACAGGCAACAACTTTTTCCAATAAACAGTTAATGAATTAAAAATAGCTTCCATTCAACTACAAGAGCATTGGTGAGGTGGCGCATGGCGATTAGACCTGGCTCACAATTACCGTTTCAATTCACCCCGTAGGTGTTCGATGGGGTTGAGGTCAGGGCTCTGTGCAGGCCAGTCAAGTTCTTCCACACCGATCTCGACAAACCATTTCTGTATGGACCTCGCTTTGTGCACGGGGGCATTGTCATGCTGAAACAGGAAAGGACCTTCCCCAAACTATTGCCACAATGTTGGATGCACAGAATCATCTAGAATGTCATTGTAGCGTTAAGATTTCCCTTCATTGGAACTAAGGGGCCCGAACCATGAAAAACAGTCCCAGACCATTATTCCTCCTCCACTAAACTTTACAGTTGCACTATGGATTCTGGCAGGTAGCATTCTCCTGGTATCCTTCAAACCCAGATTCATCCGTCGGACTACCAGGTGAAGTGAGATTCATCACTCCAGAGAATGCGTTTTCACTGCTCCAGAGTCCAATGGCGGCGAGCTTCGAACCCCTCCAGCCGACGCTTGGCATTGCGCATGGTGATCTTAGGCTTGTGTGCGGCGGCTCGGCCACGGAAACCCATTTCATGAAGCTCCTGACAAACAGTTATTGTGTTGATGTTGTTTCCAGAGGCAGTTTGGAACTCGTTGGTGAATGTTGTAACCGAGGACAGACATTTTTAGGCACTACATCCTTCGGCACTCGCCGGTCCTGTTCTGTGAGCTTGTGTGGCCTACCACTTTGCGGCTGAGCTGTTTTTGCTCCTAGATGTTTCCACTTCACAATAACAGCACTTACAGTTGACTGGGGCAGCTATAGCAGGGCTGTTGGAAATGTGGCATCCTATAACAGTGCCACATTTAAAGTCACTCAGTAAGGCCATTCTACTGCCAAGGTTTGTCTATGGAGATTGCATGGCTGTGTGCTCAATTTTATACACCTGTCAGCAATGGTTGTGGCTGTAATAGCCAAATCCACTAATTTGAAGGGGTGTCCATATACTTTTGTGTATATGAGTGTATATGATTGCCCTAAGACTAAGACTTGATTTTGAGAGAGAAAAGAGAGAGAAAGAGAGAGAGCGAGAGAGAGAGAGAGAGAGGAGAGAGAAAATGAAAGAGAGAGAGCGAGAGAGAGAAAATGAAAGAGAGAGAGCGAGAAGAGAGAAAATGAAAGAGAGAGAGCGAGAGAGAGAAAATGAAAGAGAGAGAGAGAACTGTGTCCCTCACACAGCCGATCACACAGCCGATCACACAGCCGACCACACAGCCGACCACACACAGCCGATCACACACAGCCGATCACACACAGCCGATCACACACAGCCGATCACACACAGCCGATCACACACAGCCGATCACACACAGCCGATCACACAGCGATCACACAGCCGATCACACAGCCGATCA
Source organism: Salvelinus fontinalis (assembly GCF_029448725.1). NCBI lineage: Eukaryota > Metazoa > Chordata > Actinopteri > Salmoniformes > Salmonidae > Salvelinus > Salvelinus fontinalis. The sequence goes on along the minus strand of NC_074684.1, from coordinate 44,297,795 downwards.
AAACTTTCACCCGCTTTTCCCCACTAAAGAGTCAGATTCCTTCCCAAGTCTCTCCTCCGCCCGTCTAAGCCTCCCACCATTTAGCTCGGACAAATTGAAAACCTTAAGTCATTGGCCACTCCATTACCCGCAGTATTAGACTTTAAAAACGAATCATCCAGCCCAGCGATCATACACTGTTTACCAGGGGGGCAGGGCCACCGACGTTAAGGCTAATCTGAAGATCCTACACTGTTTACCAGGAGGCAGGGCTAATTAAGGCTAATCTGAAGATCCTACACTGTTTACCAGGGGGCAGGGCTACCAACGTTAAGGCTAATCTGAAGATCCTACACTGTTTACCAGGGGGCAGGGCTACCGCCGTTAAGGCTAATCTGAAGATCCTACACTGTTTACCAGGGGGGCAGGGCTACCGACGTTAAGGCTAATCTGAAGATCCTACACTGTTTACCAGGGGGGCAGGGCTACCGACGTTAAGGCTAATCTGAAGATCCTACACTGTTTACCAGGAGGCAGGGCTACCGACGTTAAGGCTAATCTGAAGATCCTACACTGTTTACCAGGGGGCAGGGCTACTGACGTTAAGGCTAATCTGAAGATCATACACTGTTTACCAGGGGGGCAGGGCTACCGGCGTTAAGGCTAATCTGAAGAGGGTGCTGGCTAAAGCTAAAACATGGCGAGTGTAGAGAGTATAGAGATATTGTTATCCACGTCGGCACCAACGATGTTAGGATGAAACAGTCAGAGGTCACCAAGCGCAACATAACTTCAACATCTCTGGCCCCCTCAACATCTCTGGCCCCCTCAACATCTCTGGCACCTTCAACATCTCTGGCCCCTTCAACATCTCTGGCCCCTTCAACATCTCTGGCCCCTTCAACATCTCTGGCCCCTTCAACATCTCTGGCACCTTCAACATCTCTGGCAACTTCAACATCTCTGGCAACGTCAACATCTCTGGCAACGTCAACATCTCTGGCAACTTCAACATCTCTGGCAACTTCAACATCTCTGGCAACTTCAACATCTCTGGCCCCTTCAACATCTCTGGCCCCTTCAACATCTCTGGCAACGTCAACATCTCTGGC